>NC_054743.1:49835276-50139594 GCF_018143015.1 Lytechinus variegatus
ATCCCTGTTTGGGGTCAATATATACAAAAAATTCAACTTGCGCTTCGCGCTCGCATTTTTTGTTTAACGAGACAGGTACATGATTACAAAAATTTGCTCATAATGTCCCTTTTTAAGTCTGAAAATCAAGAATTTTCAGCTCGCGCTTCGCGCTTGCATTATTTGATTCTGACAAATTCTGACATTAGTGAGGGAGAAGACACCATCAGTGCATACTATCGAGTTACAATCACGGCACCGATCATGGACCATCTCCTCGCAGAGTTTGCATCGAGGTAGGCCTATAAAGATAGTGTAAATGCGTGATAAAAAAATTAATTAACACGTCTATTTCATTTGATTTAGTTTAAAAAAATAAAAATTCCACCAACTATTTAAAGGGATATAAGCAAAAGGGATATGGATCCCACATAGAGAAATGGACAATTAAAATAAACATATTATAGGATTAATTGGCTTGTGATGGTATGCATCAGCCTGTCCAATTCATCATCAATTAAATCCTAGGTACGCTACTGCCGCTATGGTACTATTTTTTATTTCAGCGCCTCTAATATCCATTATTATCAATTTAGCTTGTATAAAAATTATATCATGATCCGGGATCATGATTGTGTCGAAGGGCTTGGCCAACGAACGTAGAGGGCAGCAACACACAACACGCTTGTGTGTTGCTGCCCTCTACGTTCGTTGGCTTGGCCAAGTTCAAGAACACCCCAAGGTTTCACGGGCCTAATCACTAGTGGCAGGCCATAGATATTCATTCGAGCCAACCCATTGCTATTTTTTTATTTTGATATGGCTGATTGACAAAGTGTATGCATATGATTGTCCATCTAACACTGAAAAAACTAAAACAAAAACTAGGAACTATTCGTCGCTGTAAACAGTATTTTGATAAAGCACAATTGAATAAGCTGTATTGGGCATTTGTAATGCCCCATATAATGTATTGCTGTACCGTCTGGTCGGGAAGATCTGAAATTAATCACAGTAAGTTAGAGAGATTACATAAGAGGGCGGCATACATGGTATCTAACTTCTCTTGGGAAACTCCATCTGAACAAATTTTCAAAATATTATCCTGGCCCAAAATACGCAATGTCTTTTTTAGAGCATCTTGCTTAATGGTTCATAAATGTTTACACGAAGCTGCTCCCCAGGTGCTTTGTGATAAGTTTATTTATATAGAGAAAGTATCCTCCCGAACAACTAGAAACACAAACAAGATGATAATCGGAGTGTCATATGCTCGTACAAGCTTTTATCAGAAATCATTTTTTGTCACAGGCCCATTACATTGGAATAAACTACCCGAACACCTCCGATTCATAGAAAACATTAAACAGTTCAAACAGGAAATGGCTAAATGGGAAAAAACCTTTAATATGTAATAGGGACTAATGGTGGAATTTATTTTATTCTTTCTCCTCATTTTGTACATATTCTATCTCTTTTCATGTGTATATATTTTCGTTTAGTTTTATTTAACATCTTTACAGTATTATATTTTATTTGTTCTGTTATTTTCCATAGTTAATTATGCTCATTTCATTTCATTTTTTTTTCAATATTAGTATTTATGCTCTATTCTTTGTTTATATTTGAATATGTTACCATGTTTTATATTTGTGTTTGTTCACGAAGGGCCTCAACGAAAACCAGCTTGTTGCTGATTGAGCTACCCTTCTTTTAAATATTTGAAGTAAATAAAAATTCTATTTTTGGTAATTACTGAACTTCCTTTGGCCAAATTGGGAAGAAATATCACCAATTTTGGACTATATTTTGACTGGCGGAAGGATTAGGGCTATTTTGCTGTTTGAGGTGATGAATCTGCTCCCCCCGACGATGTCTTCAAACACGACAATTTATTTTTAAAATGAGCCGGTCGAGGGACTCTTTTCTGGTCAGATATGGATTGCCAGATATAAATCCTATCCACTGGTAGTAAACATTCGACCCCCGAATTTCATCCTTATTTTTTAATGAATTTTTTAAAGTGCCAGTTTAACACATGAGTCTATGGGGAATGAATTAGGCCTGTGAGACCCCAACAGTATGCTCATACGCATCCATTCCATTGGCAATAATTATTGATCAATTCAACAGGGCATGTTTTTCTTCTTTTTTTCGCGAAAACCAAACTTCAGGGGGTAAAACAATTTATGCATATTGAGACACTTTTTCGCGCTTACAAAAACTATTTTTTCCAAAACATTCGAAAGACAAGTCAACAATGATATGGGGCGATAATTACCCAACATGATGGTGTTGTCGTTTTAAAAAAAAGGGAATTACTCGGTCTTGTGTTATTGGTGATGGTACAACTCATATAGAAAGAGACAAATTAAAGATATAGGCATGATAAGTCAAAGATTTAACAATGTCTGTCAGATTTCCTTTTAAGTGAATTTTACGAAAATCACCACACTCTAAGCCACTTTTCTTTTATACCATCGCAAATTTGACCCTAAACACGTAGCTTTCCCAGCGAAATGGATACCTTTTTTTCATTATGTTAGTGTTTTTGACACCCTTATTACGTTACGTACGTAAAATACCCTGTCTTGAAAAAGACACCCTTTTTACGTTGTTTTTGGTCGCGCATGGCATCCACTCGTCAATTTAAGTGGCCCCCGGGGTTGTTATTTTTGTTTATTGAGCGCAAAATGATAGGAGTGATCCCAGGCATGCCAGGGGACCTTTGAACCTGTTTTTAATCATGGCATTAGAGCTTTTGAATCGCACTACGGGAAAAGAGCTATTCATTATTGGATTCATTTAAAGCGTCAAATACATACTCAACATTTTGAATACTGTAAATTCCAGACCAGTCAACTCTTCTATGGACAGATTCATATTATTTTCAGAAAAATCACGTCGAGTAATATTATCAACTTCATGTTCTCTTACTTTGGTGTCTAGTCTAAAATGAAAAAAATACGGGAAAATGGTCCGACAAATCAGAATTAGTATTGATTCCCGTAGAAAGAGTACATCGGGTATTTGTAAATACATTGTCGATGAGAGTAGCCGATGTACTTGTAATTCGAGTTGGCTTAGTTATCAAAGGAAGGAAACCTGCTGTCATCATTACATCCACTTAGCCCAATGCTCTTTTGGTCTAATGACCACTTGGTCTAATGCCAAGTTGGGCTAATCGTCACTTGGTCTAATTTTCATTTGACCTAATTGCCATTTCGTCTGTCCGATTGCATTTGGTCTAATACAGTCAAATTTGTAAACCTTCACACGCGCGCCCCTTGATATTGGAGTACAGTTAGAGTGACATATACTTTAAAAGCCTGTGGGAAGAAAGAAAATATAAACAAAATTTTTGATTTTTTTTCCTATATTTAATGGTATTTTTTAATAATTTGGTGAAAAACTATAAAATTTGCTACTTTTCTGTAAACGCTAATATACGTTCATAGAGGTGGAAAAAAAATTATATTTATCCACCTCTATCAAGGTTCCCAACTTTTCAAGAAAACAATCATCCCTGATTCTTCTCTGATTAAGTTCATAAATTTCCTAATAATTATTTAAACCCATTCCCATTTTCTCATATTATCTAGGCTGTTGCAGTGAATAACATGGACAATTCTTTTATACATGTATTATTATTTTTAATTATATGTACCAGTACTTGTACTGTAGTAAAAGAGGATACACTAAAAACCCAAACATAACCTGTCATTCAATGAATATTGTTTTGATATGCAACACAGTATAACCGAATCTGACTGACTATCGTGCTTTCGACTATTGGGTGGATAAAATTCCCCGAATTTGCCCCCATTTGAGGCATTTCCAATGATTTGAGGAGGGGGCGGCGGCGAAGAAGAACACTGAAGGAGAAGATAAGGTAAATGACTACTGTGGTGATCACCGATAATGATCTGATATTACACGTGCCCACTTCTACGAAGAAGGTCCCAATATAGTCGCAGATGATTATAAAAGAGGCATAAACATGTTTACCAGATACGTATCCACACAATCAATTGCATTATATGTTCGACCCTTTCTTCATAATCATATTATTCTGACGAAACCAGGTCATTCGACCATTATAAGCTCCAAGGTCCCCAACCTATTGTTCACCCAATACTTAGAATCTGTAAATGTGCATGCGGTGATGTAGTGGTGATGAGTAGGATATTATTTTCATCATTTTTAAAGGATGTTTTTATTATATTCTCTCAAATCAAAATACACATTCCATAAACAATTTTAAAAATTATTTGAAATACGATTATGAATTTAATAAATCCATATATCATATAATTATACAGATTATGCATCAAACTGTAAAGATACTGGAAAACAATACTGATGCGTTTCAACAATATTATTAAAATTGAAATATTGACTAGATGTATCAAAATTAATGGCAAGAGAAAAAAATTAATATAAAAAAGTGACGTTCTACCTCTCAACCCCTTTATTACTTTACATGGAAGGGACTCCAACATTCCTTATCTATATAATCGATATATAGGCCTAATTATAAGAACTATATTTGATCTTGATTAGAATAATTCATTCCATGAGCGTCATCGATAGTCCTTCACTGTGAGGTTTTGTGCCAACCAGCCCTTACCCGGCTTTCCCTCTCCGGATCCATTACCTGATGCATGGTGTATTTATTCATCCATTTCCATATTCTAGATCGAATATATGAATGTTATATTGGAATAAATGGACATTAGACCAAGTGTGAATTTTCGTTTTATGCATACTCTTTTTACTTGTACTTTTACTTTTATCCAACGATGCTTGTAGACTAGCTTAATCGTGGAGCAAACACCAGTAGGCAGTTAGCAATTGCTTAAGCATACTTTTTATAGCCAAAACTGCTCATTTTTATGCATACGGAATCAAGCAAAAGAAATTACTACTTTGCGTAAAAAGTAGCAAATTGCTGGCAAGCAATTGCTTCAAGCACAAGCAATAGCTAGTCAAGCAAAAGATCATGCTCAAACACTTGCTTTATTTCATATGCATAATCCCTTGCTATAGTGTTTGATCTCTTTTCTTGCCTTCAGAAAGCAATTGCTAACGGTTTGGAACAATAGCGACATTTATGCATCTGACCCATTATGATAAGATTACTTCAGTACATTACTTCAATAAAGAGGGATTGGGGAAGCAATTAAAAGAATAAAAAGACAGAATGAGAAACATCTGATACAGTACGGTGCCTGGATAGGTATCAATAATTCGAATTCGTAAATACTGGCGGTATACAATTTGTGTAATTATATCCCAAAAGTACGACGATGTGAGGAATTTGACATATTTAATTGTAAATAGCATGAAAAACGAAAGTTCTGAACAAGTAGTTCTTTGCAGTAAATCGCTCTGTGTACGAGCCAAAGCCTAAAATGTTTGTTGCACCCCCACAAAAACCCTGAACATTCACACACTGATTAAAAGCTGTAATAATTAAAAGAAACATTGTAGGAACAACGTCCGGATGAGAAAGATTAAAGGTCAAGTCCACCTCAGAAAAATGTTGATTTGAACCAACAAAGAAAAATCAAACAAACATAATGCTGAAAATTTCATCCAAATCGGATGTAAAAGAAGAAAAATATGACAGTTTAAAGTTTCGCTTATTTTTTTTTTTTACAAAATAGTAACATGCACAATTTAGTCATATGCAAATGATAGAATTGATGAAGCCCCTTACTCACTTTTTCTTTTATTTTTTATTGTTCGAATTATGCATCATTTTAATTTTTGCAGATTTGACAAGAAGGACCAACCTGACTGAACCATAAAATGTTATAAGCAATGGTAATTCAACATATTCAGGGAGAAATAAAACTTTGTTTCACAGGACAATGAGGAGAAAATTAGAATATTTCATATTTCATATAAAAAATACAAAATAAATAGTCAGTAAGTGATGTCATTACTTCCCTCATTTGCAAACCGACCAGGAGTGCATATAACTGTTTTGTGAAATTAAGCGAAATTTTAAAATGTCATAACTTTCTTATTTTACATCCTATTCTGATGACATTTTCAATGTTATGCTTGTTGGATCTTTTTCTTTTGCGTCAAATCAACTTTTTGTTGGGGTGAACTTGCTCTTTAAACAAAGACATACATTCATAAAGGCCTGGTCACACGGCGCCCGAGCGTTGTTGGAGCGGTCGTGGAGCGGTAGGGAAAGGGGGTCGAATTTCGCTCACAAAGTTGGGGGAAAAATCGAAAAAAAAAATCGAAATCGAAAAGGTGAACGGGAGCGAGCGGTGATGATTTTTCTTTTCTCCGCTCCACGACCGCTCCAACAACGCTCGGGCGGTGTGACCAGGCCATAATGTAGCGATTGTCTCAATTCCACAGAGGAAAACAATCATGTATCTGTTACAATGGCTTGCATGTGAAAGAGCGAGACGAATAAAAAAATAGAAACATGACAGATGCCCCATAACCACAGGGTCCGACGATCGATTACAGGCAGATTTATACATTTGATTTTGAACATTATATGCAAATCAATGGAGAGAAGCGGTGCGCTCAATCGAAATACTCTTAAAGGCATGGTCACACCGCCCGAGCGTTGTTGGAGCGGTCGTGAGCGGAGAGAAAAAATAATCACCGCTCGCTCCCGTTCACCATTTTCGATTTCGATTGTTTTTATTTTGTTTTCGATTTTTGTTTCTATTTTTCCCCAATTTTGTGAGCGAAATTCGACCCCATCTCCCTACCGCTCCAACAACGCTCGGGCGGTGTGACCAGGCCGTGAGGCTAATACGGGACAACTGGAATATTCTCAGTTTTAATAACAAATAATGTAACGTGGAGAAGGTTTACGGTTCACCATGTGTAATATGAAAAGGGGAAAGGAAAGACAGGCAGAACATTGAATGGAGCGACGAGAAAGGATGAAAATAGGAAATAAGAGGTATTCTCTTCTTGAAAATGAGTGAAGTCCTGAAAAGGACTGTAAACCAGATGAGACGAGCTGAATATGGCTTGAGTAGCGATGATTTGAGTAGTAGCAAGCTAAAGTGAAGAGAAGTAATTACTCGACGTTTCGGCTAGGTTGACTGTCCGTCCGTTTAGCAGTGAAGACTCCTGAAGACGGACAAATAAATTTTAAATAAAATATATACATTTACATACATGTATATACACACACAACAAAATGAAGAGTAGATCTAGTGGCGTACCTATAGGATTTTCCAAGGGGGGGGGGCAAATTCGTCCGCCAAAAAATTGACAAGCAAGCAAAAAAAAGGTCTTCAAACACGAATATAGGACATGTAGGATTTCGTACCAGAGAAAAATTTTGAAAAGCAAAAAAAAGGGTAAAGGGGGTATCTCACTGGGCTTGCACTAGTTCGCGACTACAAATTTTGCTAGTTGTAGAGACGTCTCCGCGACATCTTTGAGACGTCTCATGAAAATTACAGAGTCTCCGAGGAGTCGCAAGAAGATTAAACATGTTTAATATTTTTGGAGACTGTTTCTAGTCTCCGCGAAGTCCCCGAGAAGTCTCCATCAGTTGCTGCGACGTCTCGGAGACTAATGATATCCGCGACTGCTGAGACGTCGCCGCGATGTCTCAGAGACATCGCGAAGACCTGCTGGAGACCAAAAAAAATTATAATACATTGCGGAGACGTCTCCGCGACACTTCTTCACACGGTTTGACCCACTTCAGAAACCACGTGACTGAACGCGTGCTGATATCCCTCCTCCTGCTCCAAGTCAGGTGTATGATCTTTCAAACGTTCCGTCGATCCTATTTTGAAATTGTTGCTGCCATCACCTTGGTGAGAGCGCAAGCCATTTTTGTCTCCGAGACGTCTCCGCGACTGCAGCGACTGATAAGTTGGAGACTGTCGCGGCGACGTCTCCGTTGGTGAGATAGGGCCTTAAGTAATTAGTGCAATCCCGTGTGCAGACACTCTCTCTTACCTCCCTGACAAGGACACAAATACAAAACCTTTTAGCACATTACTTTTCAGCTTAAAAAAATCATAACAGACTCGCGAACAAATAAAATATTTGAAAGATACAAAACATCACTACCCATCATAACATAACAATGATCTTTAGCCCAAGACCGTTCGAGCATGCAAGGAGTCAGTTAAAGAGCTTAAATGTGTCAGATATCTAACGGAGTTCAAGAGTAAAAGGCATTATATATTAATATCACACGGCTAGGAGATCCCTTCTTAAAACGTATTCATGTACGTGTATAAAATATATCACTAATGAATTCTCATCAAAATAATTATTGCAGTATAGCCATTCTAGTCAGAATTTAAGTCGACTCAATATTGTTTCTACCGCTGTAGAGCTCCTTGATCGGGCATGGTGGCTCAATGGTAGAGCGTCTGCCTCATAAACAGGAGGTCATGGGTTCAATCCTCGGCCGAGTCATACCAAAGACTTATAAAAATGGGACCTTCTGCCTTCTTGCGAGACGCTCAGCATTTATATTGGAGAAGGGTAATAATAACATAATGCAGGGCCCACTGGTAGAGCAGTTTCCTAACTGAAGTGGCTACCCTGGGTAAATAAAACGTTATTATTATCATTATTTCATAATTATCGTGAATCTATTTTAAATCAGGTAAGAAACGTTTGTCAATAGACGAGTTCGGAGTTACCTCACGTGCAATTTTGGTCAAATTACTTTTTACTTATTTGTTTACTAATGTATTTATTTAATTTATTTATTTGTTTTCTTTATTTTATACTGCAAGGTAGGCCTGGGGCCCGTTGCAGAAAAAGTTGCAATCGATCGCAACTCTAAAAATCACGCGCAACTTGATTTTCAACCAATCAACAGCGCGCATTTGGGACTTGCGATTGATTTTTTGACTTGCATTTAAACGCAACTCTTTCTGCAACGGACCCCTGATCAGTTTAATATGCAAAACTGTTTTCCAAAGGCACCCTGCAGATTGATAAATAACTCAACATCATAACAATTCAATGTATGTAACATATTATAATAAAGTAAAAACAGAATACGTTATATACATATGGAGTGAATCAACAAATATTATGGAATCATTACATCAAGTTATTCAGTCTAATTACATGTATGACAGTAAGAATTTGCAGTGTTTTTATGCATGGAGGGACGTGCATTTTTGTATTATAAGGAGCGAATTGAATGAGATAGCAGCAACATTCAAAATAGTTTCTTTTATAATCCGCCCTTGGGCAGGGTAGGTGAAGTGGAATTGTTCAGAATATCGTGTTTTATAAGTTACATAATGTTTGCAGATAAGTGGTCCATAATTGACTGTATTTTGAAAGCAAGGACAAGATATTCACACGTTCCTCCACTGTTTGCCATTTGGGTGTACAAATCAATTCATGTTGGGGTAGTAAGATAGTCCTTATTCAAAATTACTCAGGTATACTTATTCTGCAGTTTTTGTAATCTTATTTTTGTTAGTTTTTTCACAGCTTCCCCAAGATGTCCAACACTAATCAATGTAAGGTAAAATCATGGCAAAATATAAATTCTTAAGAATTCTAGGCGGAAGGAACTGTTTGATTCTCTTTATACAACCTATCGTGCGAGATATTTTAACAATCATACTATAGATACATGTCCGACCCACGTCATACCAGAGTCCAGTGTTACGCCCAAGTATCCAATTATATTTACATTTTGAATGGGTTCCTTTCCATATTTTATCATTAAAGCATCATTTTTCAATCTTTTCCTACGACCAAAAGCCACGACTTTCGTCCTTTGTTTGATGCATATGCAAACCGTTAACGGTTAAGGTTGAGTAAGTTACAGATAATATGAAAATCACTTTGCAGATATTTTTGAACCTCCTTACATAATACATTGGTATTGGTATTTATTTTCCATATCACAATGTTAAAAAAAACAATACAATGTAAATGTATGTACATAATAAAAATCGAAAGTGAAATGGCTGGATTAACCCACTCAGCTTTGTTAATGTAACAAAGCTGTTCTTCCTTGGGGTCCAGAAAATATGTAACAACAGTTACTGTACATAACATATGATATAACAACAGTTACTGTACATGACATAAAATAGAATTAAACATAATAATTTAATTAAACAATAATGAAAAAAACAGTAAAAAGAATACAAGAGAATACATCTATACCCTATAACGCGACCCCCCCCCCATCCCCACCCGCCCACTTGTCGCTAGTATTTCTTTTAAAGGTCAGGGCAAGACTGAATTAACTTATTTAAATTTTTATAAAAAGTAAATAGGCTATTTGACAATTTTATTGCAGATGGAAGGTTATTATATTCTTGTGATCCTCTATATAAGAACGTTCTTCGACAGCATTCACTCTTGGGTTTGGGGATTTTAATATTTCCTTGCGATCGGAGAGAATACAAATGATTACAATATTGAAAAGACTCTGCTAAATAAGGTGGGGCTAAGTTATGAAGGGATTTGTATACCATTATGTTTAAATGTGATTTACGCCTTGATTTGAGAGACTGCCATCCTAGTTTTATATGAATATCATTGTTTGAAACGTGATTAAACGGATTTATTTTTAAAATGAGACGTCCGGCCCTATTTTGTAATTTTTGCAAACGTTCAGTGTGTTTTTTGCTTGCCGAATCATAAACAATATCTGCATAATCAAAAAGTGGAAGGATAATAGAATTGTAAACCATCTTCAGATTGGATTCTGATATAAAATGTCTAAGACGGGCCAGAAAGCTGACTACCTTACTAATTTTAGTGCACATTTCGTCAATATGTATATTCCATTTTAACTTTGGATCAAGGTACATTCCCAGATATTTAACAGTATTTCGTTGATCAATACGTTTACCAGATATAGTTACATTTAAAATATCACATTTACATAGCATTTTCCCAGTTCCAAATAACATGCAAATGGTTTTATTAACATTAAGACTTAGTTTATTACAACATAACCAGTTATGAATTTTACGGAGATCAAAATTTATATTTTTTTCAATAATATCAACATTTCTATGAGAAAAATACAACACCGTATCATCTGCATATAAATGCAATTTGCAGTTTTTTACTTGTGTTATGAGATCATTTATGTAAATTGTAAATAAAATTGGTCCAAGTATGGAGCCCTGAGGAATTCCATAGTTTATATATGATATATTTGATATTACAGAATCTATTAAAGTACACATCTTCCTATTGTACAAGTAACTTTCGAACCAGCGTAAGGCGTCCGTCGAAACACCAATTCTTGAGAGTTTTCTGATAAGTATTGAAGTATCTACGGTGTCAAAAGCTTTTTTCAGGTCGATGAACACAGCCCCAGTATAAAAGCCATTATCCATTTCTTTCAACCATTCATCGGTAACTTTCAATAAAGACGTTACAGTCGAATGCTTTTCTCTGAAGCCCGACTGTTGGGGACAAAGTATATTGTATTCTTTCATGTAAGATTTCAATTGATTACTAACAAGTTTCTCAAGAATTTTCGAAACAGTTGGTAAAATTGATATCGGTCTAAAATTAGAAGGGTCATCTTTGTTACCAGATTTAAATAATGGAATTACTTTAGCAATTTTAAACTGATTAGGAAAAACACAATCTAGTAGTGACTTATTAAAAAGATAAGTTAAAGAAGGAACTATAACAGCAGAAGATAATTTTAAAAAACTGTGCTGTGATTCCATCAATTCCATAAGAAGGTTTATTTTTCAAGAGATTTATTTCTTTCAAAACAGCTGCCTCTGATAATACTCTAAAATTGAAAGAAGATACGGCTTGATATTCTTGATTAGATATGGATTCATTTGTAATAGGAATTGTGGATGCTAAATAATTTCCAACGTTTGCAAAATACTCGTTAAATTTTTCACTTTTTTCGAACAAAGTTTCACTATCTCTTTGAAATGTATTTTTATTACTATTGGTGCGAGGTAATAAAGATGTCAATACTTTCCAGGTGTTACCAGAGTTTTCTTTTATTTTCAATATCTTTTCGGAATAATATTTTTTCTTTCTTTTCCTTATCTCAAAAGTAACATTATTTCTCAGTTTTCTGTATTCTTTCATCATTGTTTCATCTTTATTTTTCCAAGCTTTTTGCTTTAATTTATCTCTTTTTCTTATCAATTCAAAAATATATGAATTCATCCATGGAGACTTCTTATTACTAATTTTCTTGCTCTTGATAGGCATATGCTGGTTAACAACATTCATAAGTAAAGCCTCCCATTTACTGACTGCTTCACTGATACACGTACAATCAAGAATTTCATGCCAAGGTTGATTACTTAAATCATCTAAATAAGATTCTAAATCAAAACCAGAAAATTTTCTATAATTAATAACTCGAGAAGAATTTTCAGTCTTTGACTTCCATATTAAATAACTTAAAGAGTGATCACTCATTCCAACATGCAAAACACCATGTGATTTTATTTTCTCAATTGAGTTAGTTAACATATGGTCAATGAGTGTCATTGTTTTTGCTGTAATCCTGGTATAATCTGTTGTATTAATTTGCTGTAATGAAAATAAGTTATGTATATCACTTAAACGGTTTGAATCGGACGATCCAGATATTTTTAGTAAATCACAGTTTGTATCTCCCATGACAATGATTGAATAATTAAAAGTATCCAAGAATGATAACAAATTTTCATATTGAAGATATAAATGAACATTGCTATTAGGTGGTCTATACCAAGTAAGAGAAAATGATTGGGTTAGAGAATTTTGGTCGAATAATTAATGGGATGATTTCTAAGGAATTTACAACATCATATTTAATAAGTTCAAAAGACAAAGAATTACGTATATACACGGCCACTCCGCCACCATTCCTATTTCTGTCTTTTCGAACAAGGTTAAAATTATCAATATTTAGTTCACTGTCAAAAATAGAATCATCAAGGAATGTTTCATTTAATGCAAGAAGATGAATATCGTTACTATGTAAAAACAATTTGATTTCATCTATATTACGGAGAAGACTCCGGACATTAAGATGAGCAAATTTAAGGCCTTTTCCTTTCAAACAGTCAACATTTAAAGGATTTTGAACATTCATTACATGGGTGGAATCATAATCAGATATATCATGAACATTTTGAATATCATTTAAAAAGTCATCATCAATACCAAAGAAGGGTAAGTGGTTAAAAAGACATTTCGAACATTCCCAATTAAAGAAATGGTAAGAAGGATCATTGTAAGTTTTAATACTTATATCAGTGCAACATATATGAACCCACTTTTTGCACTTTGTGCACTGTAACGCCCTATGGTTATTTTTTACAATTTTAAGGCAACTTACACATAAAAAGGTCCTAACCATTTAACAATGCAAATATATATATATATCTAAAGTAACTTAAAAACAACAACTTACAGGATTGATTGGATTTTAATACAATTAAAGAAGAATGCACCAATGCATAAAAAGTCATTAGTTATACTGAATTAAGCATGACAATCATTCGGAAAAGGATTTATATCAAGTCTAATTCACTCTCTTCTTTGATGACACGTTTAATAGTCTTTCCTCCACTCGCTGGGAGGAGAGCTATAATTCGTCCGTCGGAAGTCCAGGCAGCTAGGACTTTTGTCGTAGCCTTAGTCTTTTTCAGAAGCTCTGCATTTTGCTTCGTTAGATCTTCGTCGATTCCTAGTTTTTTTCCTTTGAGGTTACGACGTTTTGATAGAATGAGACTACGAGTCCGATAGGAGACGAACTTTGCTATTATGACCCGTGGCCTAGTCAAAGACTTGCTGCTGCGAGTCACTCTACTTGATTGCGAGTCTGAGGATTTCTTTGTGCTCAGACGATGTGATCTGTCAATGTCTTCCTTGGGTATTGAGAGATTCAAATTTTCACGAGCAAGTCTGCAGATAAGGTCATCGGTGTCCTCTCCTTCGGATTCGGGGATGCCATAAAAACGTAGACAATTACGCCGACTATATTGTTCTTGGTCATTCGCTGTCCGTTGAAGCATACGAAGAGATTCACGTTGACCGTCGATGGTGTTTGATAGGGTAGCGATCTCTTTGTCCTTAGTTGCAAGCTTACTTTCGAGGTCCAGTAATCTTCCTTCGCTCTCTTCAATTCTGCTGATGATCTTGTTAAATGCATCTTCAACGGCTTCACGCACTACTTGGCGAATTGTATTGAGAAACTTATCACCATTCATGTAGCTCTTAATTGCATCGTCGGTAATCGATTCGATTTTCTTTTGGGTCAAACCTTCTGGCATGTTGATAGGTGATTGTGAAGTAAAACTGTAAATAGAAGCTGTTGGACCCTGGGTTTCAAATCTGCACAGTGTATAGGCCTTCTGTACGATAAGTTTTGTAACAGGCCAAAAAGTTCATAAAAAGTTAATAGAGGTATAGAAAAATGTAGAATACTGGCTCAGGTTAAGCAATGCGTTTTGACGAAAAGTATATAGGATGGCAAGAAATATGACACGATGATAACATTCACATTGCGATAAGTAGTGCAATACTTGTATAGTGAAGAATATCAATAAAGAATGATAACTTTCACTTTGCGATAAATCAATGTAGTATAATGACGAATATCAATAAAGAATGAAGTCCATACTCCAAAGAACGGTGATATATAAATCGGAGACAATCAGATGATGTAGAATATATTTTGATGCATTCTCCAAAAATAAAGTATGTCTCGTTAAAGCATGTTGTTAATGAAGTTCAAGACGTGAAAGCCGAAGCATAACAAAAATATTTGTCGAAATCAGAACAATCCACCAAAAGCATCAATGAAATAGTATCACTTCACAAAAATACTCCAGATATATTAAAGATGATTATAAAACACAAAATAAACTATCCTGGTCTCAAGATGCATAACAGGAAAGGTGATTTTCGACGATTTTTAACTCCAAATTCTGACAGAAAAGAGCAGTATCATCGGCATAAAGACACATTTCGGAACTAACATTCAAATTCAAGTTACATATATCATTGATAAAAATAAAAAATATTAATGGGCCCAATATCGACAAATTAAAAATATGGGCATGATAAGTCAAAGATTTAACAATGTCTGTCAGATGTTGGAGTGAATAACATGTATTATTCTTTTATACATGTATTATTAATTTTAATTATATGTACCAGTACTTGTAGTGTATAGTAAAAGAGGCTACACTAAAAAAACCCACCATCACCTGTCATTCAATGAATATTGTTTTGATATGCAACACAGTATAACGGAATCTGACTGACTATCGTGCTTTCGACTATTGGGTGGATAAAATTCCCCGAATTTGCCCCCATTTGAGGCATTTCCAATGATTTGAGGAGGGGGCGGCGGCGAAGAAGAACACTGAAGGAGAAGATAAGGTAAATGACTACTGTGGTGATCACCGATAATGATCTGATATTACACGTGCCCACTTCTACGAAGAAGGTCCCAATATAGTCGCAGATGATTATAAAAGAGGCATAAACATGTTTACCAGATACGTATCCACACAATCAATTGCATTATATGTTCGACCCTTTCTTCATAATCATATTATTCTGACGAAACCAGGTCATTCGACCATTATAAGCTCCAAGGTCCCCGACCTATTGTTCACCCTATACTTAGAATCTGTAAATGTGCATGCGGTGATGTAGTGGTGATGAGTAGGATATTATTTTCATCATTTTTAAAGGATGTTTTTATTATATTCTCTCAAATCAAAATACACATTCCATAAACAATTTTAAAAATTATTAGAAATACGATTATGAATTTAATAAATCCATATATCATATAATTATACAGATTATGCATCAAACTGTAAAGATACTGGAAAACAATGCTGATGCGTTTCAACAATATTATTAAAAATTGAAATATTGACTAGATGTATCAAAATTAATGGCAAGAGAAAAAAATTAATATAAAAAAGTGACGTTCTACCTCTCAACCCCTTTATTACTTTACATGGAAGGGACTCCAACATTCCTTATCTATATAATCGATATATAGGCCTAATTATAAGAACTATATTTGATCTTGATTAGAATAATTCATTCCATGAGCGTCATCGATAGTCCTTCACTGTGAGGTTTTGTGCCAACCAGCCCTTACCCGGCTTTCCCTCTCCGGATCCATTACCTGATGCATGGTGTATTTATTCATCCATTTCCATATTCTAGATCGAATATATGAATGTTATATTGGAATAAATGGACATTAGACCAAGTGTGAATTTTCGTTTTATGCATACTCTTTTTACTTGTACTTTTACTTTTATCCAACGATGCTTGTAGACTAGCTTAATCGTGGAGCAAACACCAGTAGGCAGTTAGCAATTGCTTAAGCATACTTTTTATAGCCAAAACTGCTCATTTTTATGCATACGGAATCAAGCAAAAGAAATTACTACTTTGCGTAAAAAGTAGCAAATTGCTGGCAAGCAATTGCTTCAAGCACAAGCAATAGCTAGTCAAGCAAAAGATCATGCTCAAACACTTGCTTTATTTCATATGCATAATCCCTTGCTATAGTGTTTGATCTCTTTTCTTGCCTTCAGAAAGCAATTGCTAACGGTTTGTACAATAGCGACATTTATGCATCTGACCCATTACGATACGATTACTTCAGTACATTACTTCAATAAAGAGGGATTGGGGAAGCAATTAAAAGAATAAAAAGACAGAATGATAAACATCTGATACAGTACGGTGCCTGGATAGGTATCAATAATTCGAATTCGTAAATACTGGTGGTATACAATTTGTTTAATTATATCCCATAAGTACGACGATGTGAGGAATTTGACATATTTAATTGTAAATTGCATGAAAAACGAAAGTTCTGAACAAGTAGTTCCTTGCAGTGAATCGCTCTGTGTACAAGCCAAAGCCTAAAAGCTTGTTGCACCCCCCCCCCCCCCACAAAAACCATGAAAATTCACACACTGATTAAAAGCTGTAATAATTAAAAGAAACATTGTAGGAACAACGTCCGGATGAGAAAGATTAAAGGTCAAGTCCACCTCAGAAAAATGTTGATTTAAACCAATAGAGAAAAATCAAGCAAACATAATGCTGAAAATTTCATCAAAATCGGATGTAAAAAAAGGAAAAATATGACAGTTTAAAGTTTCGCTTATTTTTTTTTACAAAATAGTAACATGCACAATTTAGTCATATGCAAATGATAGAATTGATGATGCCCCTTACTCACTTTTTCTTTTATTTTTTATTGTTCGAATTATGCATCATTTTAATTTTTGCAGATTTGACAAGAAGGACCAACCTGACGGAACCATAAAATGTAATAAGCAATGGTAATTCAATATATTCAGGGAGAAATAAAACTTTGTTTCACAGGACAATGAGGAGAAAATTAGAATATTTCATATTTCATCTAAAAAAATACAAAATAAATAGTGAGTGAGTGACGTCATTACTTCCCTCATTTGCATACCGACCAGGATGTGCATATAACTGTTTTGTGAAATTAAGCGAAACTTTAAAATGTCATAACTTTCTTATTTTACATCCTATTTTGATGAAATTTTCAATGTTATGCTTGTTGGATCTTTTTCTTTTGCATCAAATCAACTTTTTGTTGGGGTGAACTTGCTCTTTAAACAAAGACATACATTCATAAAGGCCTGGTCACACGGCGCCCGAGCGTTGTTGGAGCGGTCGTGGAGCGGTAGGGAGAGGGGGTCGAATTTCGCTCACAAAGTTGGGGGAAAAAATCGAAAAAAAAATCGAAATCGAAAAGGTGAACGGGAGCGAGCGGTGATGATCTTTCTTTTCTCCGCTCCACGACCGCTCCAACAACGCTCGGGCGGTGTGACCAGGCCATAATGTAGCGATTGTCTCAATTCCACAGAGGAAAACAATCATGTATCTGTTACAAGGGCTTGCATGTGAAAGAGCGAGACCAATAAAAAAATAGAAACATGACAGATGCCCCATAACCACAGGGTCCGACGATCGATTACAGGCAGATTTATACAATTGATTTTGAATATTATATGCATATCAATGGAGAGAAGCGGTGCGCTCAATCGAAATACTCTTAAAGGCATGGTCACACCGCCCGAGCGTTGTTGGAGCGGTCGTGAGCGGAGAGAAAAAATAATCACCGCTCGCTCCCGTTCACCATTTTCGATTTCGATTGTTTTTATTTTGTTTTCGATTTTTGTTTTCTATTTTTTCCCCAATTTTGTGAGCGAAATTCGACCCCATCTCCCTACCGCTCCAACAACGCTCGGGCGGTGTGACCAGGCCGTTAGGCTAATACGGGACAACTGGAATATTCTCAGTTTTAATAACAAATAATGTAACGTGGAGAAGGTTTACGGTTCACCATGTGTAATATGAAAAAGGGAAAGGAAAGACAGGCAGAACATTGAATGGAGCGACGAGAAAGGATGAAAATAGGAAATAAGAGGTATTCTCTTCTTTAAAATGAGTGAAGTCCTGAAAAGGACTGTAAACCAGATGAGACGAGCTGAATATGGCTTGAGTAGCGATGATTTGAGTAGTAGCAAGCTAAAGTGAAGAGAGGTCACTCGACGTTTCGGCTAGGTTGACTGTCCGTCCGTTTAGCAGTGAAGACTCCTGAAGACGGACAAATAAATTTTAAATAAAATATATACATTTACATACATGTATATACACACACAACAAAATGAAGAGTAGATCCAGTGGCGTACCTATATGATTTTCCAAGGGGGGGGGGGCAAATTCGTCCGCCAAAAAATTGACAAGCAAGCAAAAAAAAGGTCTTCAAACACGAATATAGGACATGTAGGATTTCGTACCAGAGATAAATTTTGACAAGCAAAAAAAAGGGTAAAGTGGGTATCTCACTAAGCTTGCACTAGTTCGCGACTACAAATTTTGCTAGTTGCAGAGACGTCTCCGCGACATCTTTGAGACGTCTCATGAAAATTACAGAGTCTCCGAGGAGTCGCAAGAAGATTAAACATGTTTAATATTTTTGGAGACTGTTTCTAGTCTCCGCGAAGTCTCCGAGAAGTCTCCATCAGTTGCTGCGACGTCTCGGAGACTAATGATATCCGCGACTGCTGAGACGTCGCTGCGATGTCTCAGAGACGTCTCAGAGACATCGCGAAGACCTGCTGGAGACCAAAAAAAATTATAATACATTGCGGAGACGTCTCCGCGACACTTCTTCACACTGTTTGACCCACTTCAGAAACCACGTGACTGAACGCGTGCTGATATCCCTCCTCCTGCTCCAAGTCAGGTGTATGATCTTTCAAACGTTTCATCGATCCTATTTTGAAATTGTTGCTGCCACCACCTTGGTGAGAGCGCAAGCCATTTTTGTCTCCGAGACGTCTCCGCGACTGCAGCGACTGATAAGTTGGAGACTGTCGCGGCGACGTCTCCGTTGGTGAGATAGGGCCTTAAGTAATTAGTGCAATCCCGTGTGCAGACACTCTCTCTTACCTCCCTGACAAGGACACAAATACAAAACCTTTTAGCACATTACTTTTCAGCTTAAAAAAATCATAACAGACTCGCGAACAAATAAAATATTTGAAAGATACAAAACATCACTACCCATCATAACATAACAATGATCTTTAGCCCAAGACCGTTCGAGCATGCAAGGAGTCAGTTAAAGAGCTTAAATGTGTCAGATATCTAACGGAGTTCAAGAGTAAAAGGCATTATATATTAATATCACACGGCTAGGAGATCCCTGCTTAAAACGTATTCATGTACGTGTATAAAATATATCACTAATGAATTCTCATCAAAATAATTATTGCAGTATAGCCATTCTAGTCAGAATTTAAGTAGACTCAATATTGTTTCTACCGCTGTAGAGCTCCTTGATCGGGCATGGTGGCTCAATGGTAGAGCGTCTGCCTCATAAACAGGAGGTCATGGGTTCAATCCTCGGCCGAGTCATACCAAAGACTTATAAAAATGGGACCTTCTGCCTTCTTGCGAGACGCTCAGCATTTATATTGGAGAAGGGTAATAATAACATAATGCAGGGCCCACTGGTAGAGCAGTTTCCTAACTGAAGTTGCTACCCTGGGTAAATAAAACGTTATTATTATCATTATTTCATAATTATCGTGAATCTATTTTAAATCAGGTAAGAAACGTTTGTCAATAGACGAGTTCGGAGTTACCTCACGTGCAATTTTGGTCAAATTACTTTTTACTTATTTGTTTGCTAATGTATTTATTTAATTTATTTATTTGTTTTCTTTATTTTATACTGCAAGGTAGCCCTGGGGCCCGTTGCAGAAAAACTTGCAATCGATCGCAACTCTAAAAATCACGCGCAACTTGATTTTCAACCAATCAACAGCGCGCATTTGGGACTTGCGATTGATTTTTTGACTTGCATTTAAACGCAACTCTTTCTGCAACGGACCCCTGATCAGTTTAATATGCAAAACTGTTTTCCAAAGGCACCCTGCAGATTGATAAATAACTCAACATCATAACAATTCAATGTATGTAACATATTATAATAAAGTAAAAACAGAATACGTTATATACATATGGAGTGAATCAACAAATATTATGGAATCATTACATCAAGTTATTCAGTCTAATTACATGTATGACAGTAAGAATTTGCAGTGTTTTTTATGCATGGAGGGATGTGCATTTTTGTAATAGAAGGAGCGAATTGAATGAGATAGCAGCAACATTCAAAATAGTTTCTTTTATAATCCGCCCTTGGGCAGGGTAGGTGAAGTGGAATTGTTCAGAATATCGTGTTTTATAAGTTACATAATGTTTGCAGATAAGTGGTCCATAATTGACTGTATTTTGAAAGCAAGGACAAGATATTCACACGTTCCTCCACTGTTTGCCATTTGGGTGTACAAATCAATACATGTTGGGGAGTAAGATAGTCCTTATTCAAAATTACTCAGGTATACTTATTCTGCAGTTTTTGTATCTTATTTTTGTTAGTTTTTTCACAGCTTCCCCAAGATGTCCAACACTAATCAATGTAAGGTAAAATCATGGCAAAATATAAATTCTTAAGAATTCTAGGCGGAAGGAACTGTTTGATTCTCTTTATACAACCTATCGTGCGAGATATTTTAACAATCATACTATAGATACATGTCCGACCCACGTCATACCAGAGTCCAGTGTTACGCCCAAGTATCCAATTATATTTACATTTTGAATGGGTTCCTTTCCATATTTTATCATTAAAGCATCATTTTTCAATCTTTTCCTACGACCAAAAGCCACGACTTTCGTCCTTTGTTTGATGCATATGCAAACCGTTAACGGTTAAGGTTGAGTAAGTTACAGATAATATGAAAATCACTTTGCAGATATTTTTGAACCTCCTTACATAATACATCATGACAGAAAAGAGCAGTATCATCTGCATAAAGACACATTTCGGAACTAACATTCAAATTCAAGTTACATATATCATTGATAAAAATAAAAAAATATTAATGGGCCCAATATCGACAAATTAAAAATATGGGCATGATAAGTCAAAGATTTAACAATGTCTGTCAGATGTTGGAGTGAATAACATGTATTATTCTTTTATACATGTATTATTAATTTTAATTATATGTACCAGTACTTGTAGTGTATAGTAAAAGAGGCTACACTAAAAAACCCACCATAACCTGTCATTCAATGAATATTGTTTTGATATGCAACACAGTATAACAGAATCTGACTGACTATCGTGCTTTCGACTATTGGGTGGATAAAATTCCCCGAATTTGCCCCCATTTGAGGCATTTCCAATGATTTGAGGAGGGGGCGGCGGCGAAGAAGAACACTGAAGGAGAAGATAAGGTAAATGACTACTGTGGTGATCACCGATAATGATCTGATATTACACGTGACCACTTCTACGAAGAAGGTCCCAATATAGTCGCAGATGATTATAAAAGAGGCATAAACATGTTTACCAGATACGTATCCACACAATCAATTGCATTATATGTTCGACCCTTTCTTCAGAATATTATTCTGACGAAACCAGGTCATTCGACCATTATAAGCTCCAAGGTCCCCAACCTATTGTTCACCCAATACTTAGAATCTGTAAATGTGCATGCGGTGATGTAGTGGTGATGAGTAGGATATTATTTTCATCATTTTTAAAGGATGTTTTTATTATATTCTCTCAAATCAAAATACACATTCCATAAACAATTTTAAAAATTATTTGAAATACGATTATGAATTTAATAAATCCATATATCATATAATTATACAGATTATGCATCAAACTATAAAGATACTGGAAAACAATACTGATGCGTTTCAACAATATTATTAAAAATTGAAATATTGACTAGATGTATCAAAATTAATGACAAGAGAAAAAAATTAATATAAAAAAGTGACGTTCTACCTCTCAACCCCTTTATTACTTTACATGGAAGGGACTCCAACATTCCTTATCTATATAATCGATATATAGGCCTAATTATAAGAACTATATTTGATCTTGATTAGAATAATTCATTCCATGAGCGTCATCGATAGTCCTTCACTGTGAGGTTTCGTGCCAACCAGCCCTTACCCGGCTTTTCCCCTCCGGATCCATTAACTGATGCATGGTGTATTCATTCATCCATTTCCATATTCTAGATCGAATAAGTAATGAATGTTATATTGGAATAAATGGACATTAGACCAAGTGTGAGTTTTCGTTTTATGCATACTCTTTTTACTTTTACTTTACTTTTACTTTTACTTTTATCCAACGATGCTTGTAGACTAGATTAATCGTGGAGCAAACACCAGTAGGCAGTTAGCAATTGCTTAAGCATACTTTTTATAGCCAAAACTGCTCATTTTTATGCATACGGAATCAAGCAAAGGCAATTACTACTTTGCGTACAAAGTAACAAATTGCTGGCAAGCAATTGCTTCAAGCACAAGCAATAGCTATCCAAGCAAAAGATCATGCTCAAACACTTACTTTATTTCATATGCATAATCCCTTGCTAGTGCTTGATCTCTTTTCTTGCCTTCAGAAAGCAATTGCTAGCGGTTTGGAACAATAGCGACATTTATGCATCTGACCCATTATGATAAGATTACTTCAGTACATTACTTCAATAAAGAGGGATTGGGGGAAGCAATTAAAAGAATAAAAAGAATGAGAAACATCTGATACAGTACGGTGCCTGGATAGGTATCAATAATTCGAATTCGTAAATACTGGCGGTATACAATTTGTGTAATTATATCCCAAAAGTACGACGATGTGAGGAATTTGACATATTTAATTATAAATTGCATGAAAAACGAAAGTTCTGAACAAGTAGTTCCTTGCAGTGAATTGCTCTGTGTACAAGCCAAAGCCTAAAAGCTTGTTGCACCCACCCCCCACAAAAACCCTGAAAATTCACACACTGATTAAAAGCTGTAATAATAAAAAGAAACATTGTAGGAACAACGTCCGGATGAGAAAGATTAAAGGTCAAGTCCACCTCAGAAAAATGATGATTTGAACGAACAGAGAAAACTCAAACAAACATAATGCTGAAAATTTCATCAAAATCGGATGTAAAAAAAGAAAAATATGACAGTTTAAAGTTTCGCTTATTTTTTTTTACAAAATAGTAACATGCACAATTTAGTCACATGCAAATGATAGAATTGATGATGCCCCTTACTCATTTTTTCTTTTATTTTTTATTGTTCGAATTATGCATTATTTTAATTTTTGCAGATTTGACAAGAAGGACCAACCTGACTGAACCATAAAATGTTATAAGCAATGGTAATTCAACATATTCAGGGAGAAATAAAACTTTGTTTCACAGGACAATGAGGAGAAAATTAGAATATTTCATATTTCATCTAAAAAAATACAAAATAAATAGTGAGTGAGTGACGTCATTACTTCCCTCATTTGCATACCGACCAGGATGTGCATATAACTGTTTTGTGAAATTAAGCGAAACTTTAAAATGTCATAACTTTCTTATTTTACATCCTATTTTGATGAAATTTTCAATGTTATGCTTGTTGGATCTTTTTCTTTTGCATCAAATCAACTTTTTGTTGGGGTGAACTTGCTCTTTAAACAAAGACATACATTCATAAAGGCCTGGTCACACGGCGCCCGAGCGTTGTTGGAGCGGTCGTGAAGCGGTAGGGAGAGGGGGTCGAATTTCGCTCACAAAGTTGGGGGAAAAAAATCGAAAAAAAAATCGAAATCGAAAAGGTGAACGGGAGCGAGCGGTGATGATCTTTCTTTTCTCCGCTCCACGACCGCTCCAACAACGCTCGGGCGGTGTGACGAGGCCATAATGTAGCGATTGTCTCAATTCCACAGAGGAAAACAATCATGTATCTGTTACAAGGGCTTGCATGTGAAAGAGCGAGACCAATAAAAAAATAGAAACATGACAGATGCCCCATAACCACAGGGTCCGACGATCGATTACAGGCAGATTTATACAATTGATTTTGAATATTATATGCATATCAATGGAGAGAAGCGGTGCGCTCAATCGAAATACTCTTAAAGGCATGGTCACACCGCCCGAGCGTTGTTGGAGCGGTCGTGAGCGGAGAGAAAAAATAATCACCGCTCGCTCCCGTTCACCATTTTCGATTTCGATTGTTTTTATTTTGTTTTCGATTTTTGTTTTCTATTTTTTCCCCAATTTTGTGAGCGAAATTCGACCCCATCTCCCTACCGCTCCAACAACGCTCGGACGGTGTGACCAGGCCGTTAGGCTAATACGGGACAACTGGAATATTCTCAGTTTTAATAACAAATAATGTAACGTGGAGAAGGTTTACGGTTCACCATGTGTAATATGAAAAAGGGAAAGGAAAGACAGGCAGAACATTGAATGGAGCGACGAGAAAGGATGAAAATAGGAAATAAGAGGTATTCTCTTCTTGAAAATGAGTGAAGTCCTGAAAAGGACTGTAAACCAGATGAGACGAGCTGAATATGGCTTGAGTAGCGATGATTTGAGTAGTAGCAAGCTAAAGTGAAGAGAGGTCACTCGACGTTTCGGCTAGGTTGACTGTCCGTCCGTTTAGCAGTGAAGACTCCTGAAGACGGACAAATAAATTTTAAATAAAATATATACATTTACATACATGTATATACACACACAACAAAATGAAGAGTAGATCCAGTGGCGTACCTATATGATTTTCCAAGGGGGGGGGGCAAATTCGTCCGCCAAAAATTGACAAGCAAGCAAAAAAAAGGTCTTCAAACACGAATATAGGACATGTAGGATTTCGTACCAGAGATAAATTTTGACAAGCAAAAATAAGGGTAAAGTGGGTATCTCACTAAGCTTGCACTAGTTCGCGACTACAAATTTTGCTAGTTGCAGAGACGTCTCCGCGACATCTTTGAGACGTCTCATGAAAATTACAGAGTCTCCGAGGAGTCGCAAGAAGATTAAACATGTTTAATATTTTTGGAGACTGTTTCTAGTCTCCGCGAAGTCTCCGAGAAGTCTCCATCAGTTGCTGCGACGTCTCGGAGACTAATGATATCCGCGACTGCTGAGACGTCGCCGCGATGTCTCAGAGACGTCTCAGAGACATCGCGAAGACCTGCTGGAGACCCAAAAAAATTATAATACATTGCGGAGACGTCTCCGCGACACTTCTTCACACTGTTTGACCCACTTCAAAAACCACGTGACTGAACGCGTGCTGATATCCCTCCTCCTGCTCCAAGTCAGGTGTATGATCTTTCAAACGTTTCATCGATCCTATTTTGAAATTGTTGCTGCCACCACCTTGGTGAGAGCGCAAGCCATTTTTGTCTCCGAGACGTCTCCGCGACTGATAAGTTGGAGACTGTCGCGGCGACGTCTCCGTTGGTGAGATAGGGCCTTAAGTAATTAGTGCAATCCCGTGTGCAGACACTCTCTCTTACCTCCCTGACAAGGACACAAATACAAAACCTTTTAGCACATTACTTTTCAGCTTAAAAAAATCATAACAGACTCGCGAACAAATAAAATATTTGAAAGATACAAAACATCACTACCCATCATAACATAACAATGATCTTTAGCCCAAGACCGTTCGAGCATGCAAGGAGTCAGTTAAAGAGCTTAAATGTGTCAGATATCTAACGGAGTTCAAGAGTAAAAGGCATTATATATTAATATCACACGGCTAGGAGATCCCTGCTTAAAACGTATTCATGTACGTGTATAAAATATATCACTAATGAATTCTCATCAAAATAATTATTGCAGTATAGCCATTCTAGCTAGAATTTAAGTCGACTCAATATTGTTTCTACCGCTGTAGAGCTCCTTGATCGGGCATGGTGGCTCAATGGTAGAGCGTCTGCCTCATAAACAGGAGGTCATGGGTTCAATCCTCGGCCGAGTCATACATGTCATACCAAAGACTTATAAAAATGGGACCTTCTGCCTTCTTGCGAGACGCTCAGCATTTATATTGGAGAAGGGTAATAATAACATAATGCAGGGCCCACTGGTAGAGCAGTTTCCTAACTGAAGTGGCTACCCTGGGTAAATAAACGTTATCATCATCATTATTTCATAATTATCGTGAATCTATTTTAAATCAGGTAAGAAACGTTTGTCAATAGACGAGTTCGGAGTTACCTCACGTGCAATTTTGGTCAAATTACTTTTTACTTATTTGTTTACTAATGTATTGATTTAATTTATTTATTTGTTTTCTTTATTTTATACTGCAAGGTAGCCCTAGGGCCCGTTGCAGAAAAAGTTGCAATCGATCGCAACTCTAAAAATCACGCGCAACTTGATTTTCAACCAATCAACAGCGCGCATTTGGGACTTGCGATTGATTTTTTGACTTGCATTTAAACGCAACTCTTTCTGCAACGGACCCCTGATCAGTTTAATATGCAAAACTGTTTTCCAAAGGCACCCTGCAGATTGATAAATAACTCAACATAACAATTCAATGTATGTAACATATTATAATAAAGTAAAAACAGAATACGTTATATACATATGAGTGAATCAACAAATATTATGGAATCATTACATCAAGTTATTCAGTCTAATTACATGTATGACAGTAAGAATTTGCTGTGTTTTTTATGCATGGAGGGACGTGCATTTTTGTATTAGAAGGAGCGAATTGAATGAGATAGCAGCAACATTCAAAATAGTTTCTTTTATAATCCGCCCTTGGGCAGGGTAGGTGAAGTGGAATTGTTCAGAATATCGTGTTTTATAAGTTACATAATGTTTGCAGATAAGTGGTCCATCATTGACTGTATTTTGAAAGCAAGGACAAGATATTCACACGTTCCTCCACTGTTTGCCATTTGGGTGTACAAATCAATTCATGTTGGGGAGTAAGATAGTCTTTATTCAAAATTACTCGGGTATACTTATTCTGCAGTTTTTGTATCTTATTTTTGTTAGTTTTTTCACAGCTTCCCCAAGATGTCCAACACTAATCAATGTAAGGTAAAATCATGGCAAAATATAAATTCTTAAGAATTCTAGGCGGAAGGAACTGTTTGATTCTCTTTATACAACCTATCGTGCGAGATATTTTAACAATCATACTATAGATACATGTCCGACCCACGTCATACCAGAGTCCAGTGTTACGCCCAAGTATCCAATTATATTTACATTTTGAATGGGTTCCTTTCCATATTTTATCATTAAAGCATCATTTTTCAATCTTTTCCTACGACCAAAAGCCACGACTTTCGTCCTTTGTTTGATGCATATGCAAACCTTCAACGGTTAAGGTTGAGTCAGTTACAGATAATATGAAAATCACTTTGCAGATATTTTTTAACCTCCTTAGAAAATACATCATGACAGAAAAGAGCAGTATCATCTGCATAAAGATACATTTTGGAACTAACATTCGAATTCAAGTTACATATATCATTGATAAAAAAAATATATTGATGGGACAAATATTGATCCCTGTGGGACGCCTGATCTAATTTCTACACTTTCACTGATACAAATATTTACTATGACAAAACCGTCTCCTGTCTGATTAATATGCTTTCATCCAATCATATTCGTTTACCTTAATTCCATGATACTTAAGTTTTCAAAGAATGGAATTGTGTGGTATACCATAAAATGCTTTACGTAAATCGAGGAAAATACCTCCGATCATTCGCCCCTGATCCATTTTATCAAACATATAGTATATAATTTCAGTTAGACGTGTAGTAGTAAAATGCAAAGATCTACAAGATGACTGGGCATTCGTTAACAGTTTGTTTTTATTCAAATATTCATAAAGTTGATTGTGGCTTGCTCTTTCTAATAGTTTAGACAAGGCAGGTAGTACAGATATCGGTCTTAATCTATCGATATATGTTCCTCCTTCATGTATTGGGGGTAATTCCTGCCGCCTTTAAATCTCTTGGAATAGCACATGCTCGCAATATCATATTGTATAAATATACCAATGGTTCTACTAAAAAGGAGCAGACAGAAGCTTGAGATTTATGCCATTTACTCCAACAGCCTTTGAACAATAAATGTTTGACAATGCCTTAAAAACCTATTTTTTTTATTTCACGGAATATATCATATTGTATAAATATACCAATGGTTCTACTAAAAAGGAGCAGACAGAAGCTTGGGATGTATGCCATTTACTCCAACAGCCTTTGAACAATAAATGTTTGACAATGCCTTAAAAACGTATTTTTTTTATTTCACGGAATATATCATATTGTATAAATTATACCAATGGTTCTACTAAAAAGGAGCAGACAGAAGCTTGGGATGTATGCCATTTACTCCAACAGCCTTTGAACAATAAATGTTTGACAATGCCTTAAAAACGTATTTTTTTTTATTTCACGGAATATAAATTCACATTCGGATAAAGATATTGTTTGTAAACTGCTTAATACACCAAGATATTATTTTGGTTATTCAGATTTATTTTCGACAGTAACCTTTTTGTCGTACTAGATTCAGATAGCCATCATGGTACACCTCTTTGTTTAAGATGCACTGATATAAGTGGGGCAAGTCTTACAAATTTCCAACAGAGTACTTCTAACACAACTCCACAATTGTTCTACATCCTGACCAGATGAATAGAATTCTTTCCAGTCAATGTTGCTCATATCGTCCTTAATTGTGTGAAAATTAAAATGTCTGAACGAGCAAGATTTGCTCATCTTTGGAGAAAGAGATTGATATTAACCTTTAATGACAGTAAATATTACGTAGTGATCACTTAAACCTGTTATTCGTACTTCTGATTTAATGACACTTTCACTAAGTGAGTCAGAAATACAAATTAAAGCAATAAGTGATTAGCTGTTGTCTGTTAGGCGTAACTCTCGTGGGTTCAGGTATAATCTGTGTCATCTGCTCGGTCATACATAGATTTATATATTTATTTTTTTAACTTTTTGACAGATTATTATCAGGTAACATGTTACAGTTAAAATCCCCAAGTATAATAACATTGCATTATTTTGCAAATACTTTCTCAAGATTTTGTTCTAAACTCTCAAAGAATTCTGAGTGACTATCAGGTTTCCTATACAATATACCAATGAACAGTGAGCTGCTATTAGCACGCAGCGATTCGAGCTACAATATTACTAAAGTTACAGGTTCATTACCTGTCCACAAAATATATGCACCCATTGAGAACATCCAGTACATATATAATAATGCATTTTTTGTAATGAATATCTATAGTATTCCGTGTTACAAAAGTAGATACCTGTTTGGAAACAGCATTGTAAACCACTTTGCCTACAAATGGCATGTAGACACAGGTCTATAACTACATAAACTATCTCTGTCCAGAGTAGACTTCTAAACTTGTTTTATAATGGACGATCTAAGATTCTCTGGGAAAACACCAGTAGACATTGACAGATTCAGGATACTGAAAGTACTGGAATTAAAGAGACAAATGCCTCTTAACCAGCCAAGTAGGCATGGATCCAAAGTGCAAGATTAAGAAGAACACTTGGAAATCATGCATTGTAAGATATCATATAAACACTAATTGAATTCTATTCGAATTCTGGCATTATCATTTAATATCATTTAGATATTTTGCTCAGTCTTTATTATCTATTTTTGTTTTTTGATGAACAACCGTAATGGTAGAGAGCATCAGTAAAAGGACAACAATGTCAGTGCAACCTAGAAAGACGAAAGCAGCATCGTAGGAAGAGTAAAGGCCACCGATCTTACCTGCAAAACAAAAGGGAAAAAAATTAAAGAAAACGGTCGGAATTTACAGGATAACTAATAATTTTCTCTTGCCTGGTGTATCTCGTTCATGGTTTTATCGAATTTGAAGAGTTATATGTGGGGAACGTTTCATCAATATTTTACATCTTTCCTTGATTTTGATTTACTGAGAGGCACGGTTATTTTGCTATGGTAATTGTCGGATCAAACAAGATTATGTCGAATAAAACATCTGACAAGTCTTTTTATGAAACTCTATCTGGGAGTAATGTTGCTAGTACCACCGGCACAGGCCTTTAGTTTTGGCAACTCTGAGGTACATGTAGTGAGACGAAGCGCACTCATGAAGTGTAGCATGCTTCTACCAAATTTGACACATACAGAGAGTTCGGAGACTTGTCTTCGCTCTATGCATAGGATAATTTCTTATAGTCAAATTTGGGTCTGTTCTCTTAAAGACTAGCCCGTTGCAAAAATAAAAGACATAACGGAAAAAGAAAATCAAATACAATAGTTAAAAATGGGCTCTTCTGTCTGATTTCAAACCGAGTTGAATGCGATACGGGGACTTTTATTTAATTGCAAATGTTTTTGTAACTGACCCCTGTCACGGTAATCATTATTTTAACCATAAACCTGGGTAATAAAATCCTTGGTAAGACATGTATAGTAGTGTCTAGAAGGCGAGAACTAATTTGCATAAATCTTATTACTTAATCATTGTCGTATACTTGCCCTCATGATAAATTACTATGGTAACAAGGCTCAGTAGTGTAATTAGCTTAAATCTTTTGAGGGGCCAGATATAATGTATCGGGCGAAATCTAAAAACAAAGTTGCGAGAGCGAACCAGTTAAAATTTCGACAGTTTTAATACAAAATCCAATTCATTGATAGATTCTCATGTCATATTCAGAAAATGATATATCTTAATCTTCTCTTTTTTCTTGTTCTTTCTTTTTCTCTTTGGTTTCCTGGTTGTGAGAAATTGTCGAGGTTCAAAACTTCTGCTTATCCTTTTTATATCACATACATAGTTTCCAATAAGGTATATTTTCAAGGCGTTTTATTTATTACCTGACAAGTAGCCCCCGAGGAAGTTCCCGATCCCGAAGAGTAGCTCATGGGCTGCATATGCAACGTTGAAGCTTCCCGGAGACGCTGTCTTCCTCAATACCAGTGGCCCTAGAACAGCTTTTGAAGCAATGCTTATAGCAGATAGACATGCCATTACAAACATTACATAGTAATTGCGAAGGATCACATCGCACAGAATAGCAACGATGTTTAGCAAGGTTGCAACAAGGTATAGGATGGTGGGTTTCGCCAGTCGATCGGAGAGGGCACCCGTCAAGAGTCTGCCCAGGAAGTTGCCTATAGAGGCAAAGAATGTCATTAAGATGGCAGCATTGATGGAGTAGCCTCGCTGAATGGCGTGGGGAACCAGAAATCCATGCCAACCACAGTAAACCACACCAAACGTCATGTTCGCTAAAAGCACCAAATTAAATACTCGGTTCCTGTAAAAATCTGAACCACGAACTCTCTCGGCTAATCTACCAAGGCATGGTCTGGAACTTGAGTTGTGTTCATGAGGATCAATTTGATTCTGGTCGACCGCAGACGACTTTGCTGATCGAAGATCACCAACCACGAGACGCTCAGTTCGGTCAGGCTGTGAACCCCGACTGCTTTCGGGGCATAGCGGTGTGATTTCACCATCGGTTGAGTAATCTTTGCAGTCTCTTTCCTCATCAGATCCACTTCCATTGAAGTCATCAATGATATCTGATACTTCATCATTGCATGATGAGGGTTCAACTTGTATTGCCGTGGCACAGGGGATTAGGTTGCACATTAAGCCGCCAAGAATGAGGAGTCCTCCTCTCCAACCATACACTGGACCAAGGACATCGGCTAAGAATGGCAGAAGTACCATTCCTAGCCCGAACCCGCTCATTCCCAAAGCATATAGTGCATCAAAGTTTTGCGTCTTTGCGATTTGGTCCAGTGCGACGGTTGTCAATGTTCCTAGAATGCAGTGACCGATGCCTGTTGAGAACGTGAACATAGTACATTAACATGATTAAGGTACATTGAAATGTTTTCTTCAAAATAAACTTCTATGAAATTTTAAAAGGATCCCATCCTATTAATGACGATAAGAAATCATTTAATCTAGGCCTATAAATTGTCAGATGAGAATAATTACATGTAGGGGAAGGCGGGGTAAGTTGAGCATAGGGGCAAGTTGAGCCACCACCCCCAGGCCAATAATGAAAGAGTCAGACATTGCGGTGGTGTCATGTATTGATGACCCATAGCATAACCCCTTACCCCACCACACTGTTTCCAACTTTGAAACAAAAAGTAGTTTTTTAGTGGGAAAAATATGAATTTCAGCCAAAAAAGTAAAAAAAGAGTGTGAAATAGATAAGTGCTTTATAAACACACACGTCTTTAAATATAATAAAGACATAACAACATTATTAGTACAGGTATGGATCTTCATTCTTGTCATAGTCTTTTATATGATGGATGCATAATAAATGTGTGGATACGAAATTATCGCACTAAATTCGGACTGGGGCAAGTTGAGCCAAACAGAATGGGGCAAGTTGAGCCATGGTAATTCCTATGGTAATGTATCTTAAAAAACAAACCAACCATAAAAATCGATTGAAATGCAGGCTGAAAGGAGCAAATTTACATGACTGCTCTTTTCATTTTACAGGATGTTAGTATTTATAGAGAATTAGCAAGTGAAAAGACTTTAAACAAAAAATTGACATGCTGGTTCTCCCCTCATACATTTTGTACATAGTTTTTGTGGCTCAACTTACCCCAGAAGGTGGCTCAAACTTACCCCATATATGGGGCAAGTTGACATCGTTTTTTTTCAAAGGTCACGATGACTTTCAGTGTGGGGATAGAAAGTTATATATAGGTGGAAAATATTTCAAAAGAATTAAATTTCAAGGCAAGGTACTTATTTCGACAAGATTATTAATCGTATCAATTCTAACATGCAAAAAGCAAAAACTGTCACAACCCCGCCTTCCCCTACTGTTTGTAGCAGGGACAAGGAAAAATGGGGGGGGGGGTGTTGATACTGGATTGGCCAGCAGTTGAAGTAAACACTGAATTCATGAGAAAGTCTGTAAAACCAGCCTTAATTGTCAGTATATCATCGAGGATCTAGGTCTGGTACAGTCACATAAACTGAACTTTGTGAAATCTTGAAATCTGCGCTGAATAATATTCACACTGAAGATCACATGACCAACACAGATAAGTGCACGTGGGACAGTGTATTATCATTGCTTTGAATGTCGTGCCCGACGCTTGACCCGAATCCTTAATTGCTAATTTCTCAGCAATTACACAATTTCTTCCAGAATCCTTTGGCACATATTCTTTATTAGAAACAACCACTTTGGTGGTCATTTCATTGGATTCTGTACGAACTCATTTTGATATCGTTACCAAAACTGGCATTTACCTTTAACCCCCTACTTTTTCCCAAAACCGTGTACGAAAAATGTATAAATCTGATTGTGATTTTTTTGCATGGTCAGCATTTGACTGTTTATTTAGAGCCCAGCCCAGAGTAATTACCTATTACGGTTACCATAACATGGTAATAATACCAAGGTCTATTGAAAATAGTATTTACCACTTATTGCTAGGTATATAGCAATCTGAGCGTTTGTGGTTGCCATAGCTGTTAAGACGACACCCAGAGATACGAAACATGATCCCGAAATGAGCATAACGCGACGAAACGTTCTCAGTCGATAGAGCGCGACAACCAGGGGGGCTATTCACAAGCAGACAAATGAAAAGACATTAAAAAGAAAGGAAATGGCAGTATTCAATAAAGCTGAACTTGCATGGGCTGAAAATGGAAAATTTTGAATAGATTAAAGGGGAAGTTTACCCTGACAAAAACTTTATTGTAAAAATAGCAGAAAAAATAATAAAAAATATTGCCGAAGGTTTGCGAAAAATTCATAAAATAATTAAAAAGTTATTAGAATTTCAATTATTTGATTTGTGACGTCATATGCGAGCAGCATTCCTACATAGCGAATGGTAAAAAATCAATGAAATGTTATTTTCTCAGAAAATTGAAAATGTTTTTCACTGTACCTTTTGTATATCAATAGACAAATTATTTCACACCCGATCATGAATAGAAAACAAAATTAAGCCATCAGGAACTATGCAAAATTTGAAATTCATGCATTTTATATTACATAACACATGGGGCAGCTGCTCGTTTATGACGTCACCAATCCAAAACTTTGAACTCTAATAACTTTCTTACTCTTTAATGGATTTTCCTCAAACCTTCGGCAATATTTTTTACTATTTTTTCTGCTATTTTTGCAACAAAGTTTTCTTCAGGGTGAACTTCCCCTTTAAGTAAAATCATACGCATGAGACACAACAAATTTCATCAAAATCGTTTGAGAAAAAAAAACGTAATATATGTACGAACCCGTAAGTTTCATTATTTCGGTAAGGCAGTTCTATGCATGTCTCCACGAATGCAATGGGCGAGATGACAATATCTTCCCCACCTATTCGCTCTTGCGTTTTATATATTATAATATTCATTCTATTACTCCCCCACAATATAAAATAGCAAAACAAAATAATAAGGTCAGTCATCAAGCTTGTCAGGGGGCCTAAAAAGGTCTTCAAGCTCGTCGGGGGGGGGGGGGGCAAAAAGGGCCTTTCAAGTTCGTCAGTGGGGGGGGGGGGCAGGGAAACGTCCTTTGCATGGGTTGTGGCTCGTCAGGGGGAGCACACACTCTAAAAACAAATCAGTCAAAAATCACTCGTTAATAGGGTCAGCTGGGTGCAACGGTTATTCTAGTCACATTTGACTATTTTCTAGTCGTATTGTAGTAGAAAAGAGTTATTTCTGACTAGAATATATGTCAGAACTGTGAATATCAGTGATTGTCATATCAGTTGCTCCCAGCTGACTACTGGTCTAGTCAATTTGACTGATTTGTTTTCAGAGTGCACTGCCCCCCCCCCCTTCCCGTAGGTGCGCTAGTGATTTAACTACTAACTTCACTCAAATGAGACATGCTATAAACACATGGATGGAAACGTGAAATAATTATGAATTTATACTTCGGTCTTTAGAATAGCCAGAGAGTGTTCGCATCATATTATCTTGCCGTCTGAACATCGCCGTATTGATCTCTGATCCTTGTCTACGACGCCAAACTCATGAAATCGAGCGATGGCTGAAAATAAATTTACCACGAAAATCGGAGCCTATGTTCGTAATTCCCTACGACACCCCCAAAATGTGAATTAACGATGATCGTACATGAGGCATTAATGACATGTTTCGAAGGAAACAAAATAATGATAATACACACATATACCAACATCCCTACCAACACAACACTCACCGTTAAAACAACGCACACACCCACACCACAAACAACAACACACACCAGGACGCAGAGTTGCGTTTAAACGCAAGTAAAAAAATCAATCACAAGTCCCAAATGCGCGCTGTTGATTGGTTGAAATACAAGTTACGCATTATTTTTAGAGTTGCGATTGATTGCAACTCTTTCTGCAACGGGCCCTAGATTGATGGTTGAAGACAATTTGTGTAATGGACGACAATTTGTAGTTCTACGTTTCTATTTGCCGACACAAATTCACAATATGCTTGAACATTGAGACCGGTACATGCAGCACATATTGTCGCGAGGCGGCAATTTGTGCAGGGGTGACAATTTTTGGTGTTCAATTTTGCACAAATTGTCACGGGGCGATTTGTGGTGCAACAGGCACGTAACACAAAGTTAAGCGATTAATCGCTAAATGAATTGGCCTATCAAGATCATAGTTGCATGCGCTTGTTAATTTCAAATTAACAAATAATCGCCAGCCTTTTCAAAGGATCGTCCAGGGGAGCGTTTCATCAATATTTCCATCCGACAAGTTGTCAGATCTGACATCTTTCCATGAATTTGATTGGCTGAGAGGCACTGTTCCTATGATAACTGTCGGATAAAATGGGACTTGTCGGATAAAACGTCCGACAAGTCCTTTCATGAAACGCTCCCCAGGCTGGAAATATTTATATCTAAATAAATAGAGTAAAATTAATAGAGCAAAATGCTGAAAATTTCATAAAAATCGGATAACAAATAACAAAGTTATTGAATTTTAAATTTTATGAATATTTTGTGGAAACAGTTATATGTACTCGTCATGAATATTCATTAGGTGGGATGTTGATGTCACATCCCCACTTCCCTTTTTTCTTATTTCATTACATGAAATCATAAATGTTTCATTATCTCATGCATGTGTAAATGGTGTGTCTCTATTATGATGAAATAAGTTGTGGCAATAAATAACTAATGTACTTAATTAGTTGTCAATCGAATTGTTTTAGTTCTTGGTAAAAATATTTTGAATAAACCTAATTTCATATAATAACATACAAAAGAACAAGTGGAGATATGACATCATCAGCCCACCTAATGAATATTTATAAAGACATGCCTAAAGAACTGTTTCACCGTAATAATGCAATTCTTTAAAATTCAATTACTTCGTTATTATTTATCCGATTTTGATCAAATTTTCAGCATTTTGCTTTATGAATTTTACTCTATTTATTGAGATATAAATATTCCAGCTTGGGCCATCCCTCTAAGTGATAAATCTTACCCTCTTATCGAAAAATGGCACAAACATATTGGATAAAAAGTGAGTAACAAATATCGAAATCATTGCTTTTTTAGTGTTGTGCACTAAAAAATCCTTTACTCGTTTGATCGTCGCGTTCTTTTTTCTTGAAGCATCGAATGATTTTTCTGCTTACCCAGGAAGGTTCCAAATGCGTTGAAGAGTCCGAGGGCGAGTCCAATATCTGCGGAGGTCGTTCCAAGACTCCATGAGATATCTTCGAGGTAGATCCCGATAGATTTAATGGTCCCAACCTGAGAACATGCCATCAGGAACATCAACAACACCACAGGAAAACTCCGGGGAATGGTTATCTCCAAATTGCGATTCTTCATCCCCATCATGATGATGTTTTTTTTTCTAAAATTTCTTCCTTCTAAGAGCTCGACCAGTATTTTTGTTCAAGAATTCTCAACCTGACTCAAGTATACGATTGCTAAACCCAACTTTGTAAGACATTGCCGATACAATCTAACAATATTGTATGGCTTGAAATATCGAATTCCTATCACACTAACCATGCTAATAAAGGGATACCTTACAGTGGCGGCAAAAATAAAGAGAAAAACAAGTTCAATCCAGTTGAAGTCTATTTTATTTATCAGGGGTCCGTTGCAGAAAGAGTTGCGTTTAATCGCAAGCCAAAAAATCAATCGCGAGTCCCAAATCCGCGCTGTTGATTGGTTGAAAATCAAGTTGCGCATGATTTTTAGAGTTGCGATTGATTGCAACTCTTTCTGCAACGGGCCCCTGATCTTTTCAAAAGATTAATATATCAGGGTTCTGTCGAATGTCAAAAACAAATCATTATAAATATAGGAAATGTCAGATGTTAAGGCTTGGCAAAGCACAGATCCGTAAACCAACTTAACAGCGCACATCCTTACTTAGCGAAGAACAAAAATAAAACTCAGAATGCTCTACAAGAAGCAGGCTAACTTTACTGTCTTCGAGCCGCTAGCCCACTCTCACACAGGCTACAAGCACCTAAAATACTATCCAATCACAAAGGCCATTGCAGCTAGATCCAATTGCGGCGCTAGTTGGGCCCGGACCAAAGATCACCCAACCTCACTAACTACCAATCTCATAGATTGGTAGTTATACAGTGCGTCCCACAAAAAACGAAACCGAGATTTATCGCTGATTTATCATAACTTATTCACAAATACACTCGACAAATGACCTACCAATGTAAAGCTTAGAATCTCCTCTTTCATCCGAAATTACTTAGATTATTTCTAAATGCACGCGTGAGTGAGCAAAAACAATTTGAAAAGGGGATACAAAAAGTCACTTGACGGGCTGTATCTGGGTTTCAAAAAGGAAACCACATTTTTTAAAAAGTTCAAAATCTGCTCTTTAATTTGATACCTCAATTACAGAAAATGGTCGACGAATAAGAAAGTTTTGGTCATTTGAAACGAGGCGAGATTTTCAATAATTTCATGAAATGAAGAGGTTTTACAGGCTATCGTTCAAACTCACTCGACACTCCGTTTTGTTGATATGCAGTAAGACTTTTGTTACCGTGCGATAGCTTCTGTGGGAAACCGGTGAAAACACGTTTATTTAATGAAATTATGGAAATACAACCATTTTTTCGAGGATCATAACTTTTTAAGTTCTTGACCATTTTCTGTGATTAAGCTATCAAATAAGAGAGCGGATATTGAACTTTTGAGTCATGTGACTTTCTTTTTGAAATTCAGATAAACCCCGTCAAATGAGTTTTTGGCATCCTTTCTTCGCATTGTTTTAGCTCATTCATGCATGAATGAGGAATATTCCAAGTAGTATCAGATGAAAGAGGAGACTCTAAGCCTTACGTTGGTAGGTCATTTGTCTATTTTATTTATGATTAAGTTATGATAAATCATCGCTAAATCTCGGTTTCGTTTTTTTGTGGGACGCACTGTATAACCAGAGAACATCTCTACTAGAGTCTAATCACAGCTCTTATTGTATAAAGCCAGGGGAGCTGCCCATTGTCGAAAAGGAAACACATTAGATCCAAGGTAAAGAGACGGGGATTAGGACCTCGAAAGAATGTCGGAAGCCCCCGGGGATACTTCTTTACAAATGCATACTTAAGGCGGTTTTCCACTAGGGCGCGGACAAGACCAGGAAGGGTTGCGGAAGCTACTTTTGTCATTTCGGCATGCTGTCCGCAACCAAATTCCGTAAAAGATTATGCAAATGATCTTGTCCTAGGACACAACCAGGCCTGTCTGCGTATTGTCGTAGGACACTCCCGGGACTGTCCTAGCACAAGATTATCTAAAAAAATTGTCGGCGTTCGGTGCGGACAGCATACAGATCGTATCAGGACAGAATCGGAGACATTTAGGGACAACGTCACGAGTGGTAAATTCAAGGACTAGGACAATCGGACAACTTGCGAATACTCCATGAAAAATTATCACTCATATATTTTTTAAAATGAATTTAGGGGTGTTATTTGGGTTTTCTTCGACTACGAAGACTATATAGGATTTTCTTTTATTTCAAATCAAATTGCATACATTGGTGGACATCCCAGGGGGACAGGGGCGACGCGTCCCCTCACTTTTGGAAGGGGGGGGGGCATTTGATATCAAATGCCCCCCAATGCCCTCCCCAATATTTGGAAAGAGCAAAAAAGAAAAAAAAATGGAAAGAGAGGGAAAAATCCAGAAGGGAACATAGACGAGAAAACGAAGAGGAAAAACAAGAGGAGAAAGACGAGTGAATTATATAAGATGGGGGGGGGGATTTCATGTCACTATGTTAAATTTTCGCTCACGCTTTGTGCTTGCATTGCCTAATCTATGAGATGTATAACTTGCTCAATAGACTTATATTGAGCTTAAAATATCAAGTTTTGAAGTAAATATACAAAACATTTCTCGGACATTAAGTTTTCAATTTGTTTGATTTACAAATAGATTTTATAGTTTTCTGTAAAATGACTATATTTTATGGTCTAAATATGAACATTTTCCGCTCGCGCTGCGCGTTAGCATTATTTGATTTGTTAAATAACTATTCTCTTCGTGTATTCCATAATTTTTTTTTTAAATATCCCTTTTTAGGATGGTCTGATTGTGAACAGTATCAGCTAAAGCTGCTCGCTTGCATTTTGATTGGGGAGTTATGTATACATGTATCAATTGTAACAAATGTTTATTAACATTTTCTGCTCACAGTTTGCGCTCGCATTATTTTTGTTAAAAATATATCAACCCATGCATCCTATTCATGATTACAAAATGTCCAGTTATCTGACCTTAATATCAATTTCGCGCCCTCATTTGATTAATAAGTAATGTAACAATATTTTCATGATTTCCTAATAATCATTGTCCGTTTTTTTTCCAGAATGGAATATCGACAAGTTTCATCTCTCGCTTAGGAAGATAGTCATCATAGTCATAATATATGAAGACAAAAATGTCCTTATAATGTCACGGTCGCAACTCAAAATATATGTAATGATAAAAATATAAACTTGAGCTTCGCACTCGCATCATTTATTAAGCGAGATCAATATCCAATTCGTAACTGCGCTTAATTTTTTTTTTTTTTTTAGATCTGAAAATCAAATATCTTTAGCTCGCTCATCGCGGTCTTATTATGGATAATAAAGAATCTAATTAGAATGTCCAGATTCTAGGTCTTGATCTAAACACACGCACGCATGTTTATTTAGATATGAATCTTGTGCCAGTTTTAGATCAGATTACCAAATATTATTATTAATGTAGGAATATTATCCATCTATCCGATTATCCATCCTTTTCCTGATTTACAAAACGTGATATGTCTAATTTTGTTTCGGCTCGCGCTCACATCAATTGTATAGTCACTCCTTTCCTGTTCATGCTTTAAAAAGGTGCTTAGAATGCCCAGTGTATAGGTAGGAATGTAAAAAAAATGTTCAGCTCTCGCTTCGCGTCGAATTATTTGATAGTTGAAATATGTAGGATAAAGGAAAGTGTGTAAGCGGTGTAATGTAGTATTCACTTTTTGAAAGCAGATTTTGTGCATTTTTATACATAACAATAAATTATCTCGGATCTTGATTTTTTCAACTAAGGTAACTTTAAAAAGACTGCATATATATTCATAGCAAAGTCGGGGCTCTCTTTATAACATTACTTTCTTATAATTTTTCTACAAATTAATACATAATCTTATATTACAACAGAGGAATAAAACAGGAAGTTAGGATGCAAATTGCATTCGACAGGCACATGCGGATCAAGGGATGATTTGGTCTTGCTCCCCCTTTAAGAAAATACAAACAGAAGAAAAATAAGTGAAAGGGAAAGGGAAACTTTAAAAAATGATATGGTGGAAAAGAAAAAGGGGGTGCCGTGCTGATGCGGCCCTCCTTCCCTGCTGTCGGCTTACCCCACCCAGTATTAAAGAGATATACAAACAGCACAAAAGAAATAGGAATAAACGAAGGAGATGAATGAAATAAGGTGAAATAGAATCGAGGAAAAAAATCGCGACAATGAACAGAAAATAATTGGTCGAGATTATGAAAGTGTAAGATTAGAAATATCTGTTTTAATTTTTAGACGAAAATTTGAATCCAGTGTCTAATCGCCTTTGCCTCCTCTTTTACCAATTGAAATATACTAAGTAAGAAAATGTAAATGGACAATTCCAGGAGGCCGAATGCGATCGCTACGCCCTATTGACTGCGTAAAAATAGGAAAAATGGAGTAACCAAAAAAGAGGGGGGGGGGGGAGAGAAAGAAGAGTGAAGAAATTGACAGACCTGCAGACGGGGAGAATATCTTCGTTTCCGCTAGTTCAATTTGTAAAAAGTAATGGTCCATTTCACGCTTCATACTTTCAATAGTTTAATCATAAGAAGATTGTGCACGCTGTTCATTTTTTACGAAAAATACTTAGGTCTTTTCTTTTACGTCCTTGATGTTTGAAAGAAGTAAGTTCGCGCTTCGCGCTCATATTTTATGTTTAAGAGAACCATGCTCTGTGCACGACTTTTTTTCAGGAAAGCCTATTTTTTTTTAAAGAGTCGTGGTGTAGTGGTTCTGACTCCCGCCTTGTAAACGGAGAGTCGTGTGTACGATTCTCACCGCGGTCTAAACCGTTCTTTGGCAAGACGTATTGCATACCTTGCCACTCTCCACCCAGGTGCTAAATGGGTACCCGGTTGGAAGCGAAAGTTATAGTATGCGCCATTTTTAGACCGGGATGAATGCAAGGAATGCTTCCCAAGGTTTTTAAATTGTGCACTATTCATGTGGAATTGAAATGAATCCTGGGGTACATCGTTTTGCCCATGCTGTAAATCGTTTTGAGCTGTTCTGAGAAAAGCGATATTTATAAAATTGCTACCATTTATTATTATTTCTTATTAATGACACCCCATTCATGATCAAACAAAGTGCTTAAAATGTAATAGGAATATAAACTTGAATTTCAGTTTGGAATCTACACCTGTATTATTAATTTTGTTATGATATTTGTCCTATTTGTAAAGTCAAGCGCTGCCTATACGGTCCCTTTTTTCAGTCGAGTACATTAAAATAATCTAGCTCATAATCAAACTTTGCATGAAACATCTTTTTTATGTTCAGTACAGAATAAAATAATCTGCTCGCATCATTGCCAGTTTAACTATTGCAAGAAATATTTGAAAAGTCCACTTTTCAGATCAGTAGAAAATGCTTGAAATATTCCTCCTTCAAGTCTGTAACCCCCCCCCAAAAAAAAAAATAAATCAACTCGTGCTTTGCGCTCGCGTAATTATGTTTAAAACACTGCTTGAAATACTAGGTTCTCAGGTTTGTTTAGTATATACTAATTAGGCCCCTTGACCCCGTACTTCTTTACTTTTTGTAATTTTCTTGTTGCCCCGTTGTTTTCCGTTGCCCAATCTATTGCTTTTTCAAATGGTTTTTGCTACTTGTGTACTCGTTCCATACATATTAGCAATGGATCCACACATTCCTGAATCACTCCGCTTGCCTTCCTATTCCAGTCCGAACGTTCCTGAAACAGTCCGCTTGCCTTCTTATTCCTGTCCGCACGTTCCTGAAACTGTCCGCTTGCCTTCTTATTCCAATCCGCATGTTCCTGATAAAATCCGCATGGCTTCCTCTTTCCTTCTTGAAGCTGACCTGATAGCGGATGGTTTCCGGAAGACGCGGAAGGGTTTAGGAAGGGTAGGACATCATCAGGACATCGCCAGGACAGGGTCCCGAAGGTGTCAGGAATTCAATATCCGCGTCCAAATTTTGGTCTCGACCAAAATTTGGATGCGGACAAATTTTGATTTCCCGAACACCGGGAAGGGTTTAGGACAGCGTGCGGACACTCCTAGGAATGTCCGGACAGGTTGCGGAAGGGTCGCGGACTGTAATTATTGCATTCCGCGCCTTGTCCTGACGCTGTCCTGGCCCTAGTGGAAAAGGGGTTTTAGGGAACATTCAGGTTTACATTGCCATAAGCACGAAAGGTGTTTACACGTTCTCATCATTTAAGAGGAAACCCAGTAGTATTTAATACATGATTTAAGCATAAACTGGCATAGCACCCTCTTATGATCAATTCGGCTCAGTGTGGCAAAATGCGTACCACTAAGTGCACTAAACCAGTAATGTTTTGTAATGTGGAGTCAATCAGGGCACGCATGAGTATTACAGACCCCCATTCACTCACGTGTTATATCATAGCTCATCAAAAAATCATTAAAAATCAATCTCTCGATAGATTTTGCTTTAATTCACTGACATTAGTCACAATTAACAGTACATTAGATATGTTATCAGGTACTTGCTCAGCTCAATCAAAAGTTAAATGGCCTGAAATAAGACTAACCATAAATTCGGCCAGCTCATTGCCAGAAAAAAACAGAACTGCATTGTGGGTAATAATGATTAAAAGGAAATACAAAAAATGAAGTCCAGCCTCCCAAACGCCTTAATTATGAAAGAGTATAAACATAGCATTATCTTTAACGTTTTTCTTATGATACACACTGTACAAACATTTGATCTATTTTTAATGAATTATTTTAATCAATAAAGTTATGTGATCCCTACGCCTGTCCGGCTTGCTTTGCGCGCAGATGAATTACAATCGTATGCCCTATAGTCATCATTCTCTACCATCTCTATTGGAAATGAAGTATGTAATGTTATATATATTATATATATATATATATATATATATATATATATATATATATATATATAATATATATATATATATATATATATATATATATATATAGTAAGAAATGGATGAAGAGAACAATGGTAGGCGTAGCTTAAATCAAGGTTCCCCAGAGCTATCTACCCTTTGGAAAAATTGGTGATGCCGAAAAAATGTCTCTGCCGGGAATCGAACCCGGGCCCCCAGCTTTGAACGCCGGTGCCTTAACCACTAGACCACAGAGACGGTTAGTAGCTAGGGCGAGCCCGATCCGATTGACCGTCAGATAGACAGATTTTCGACACTATACCAATTATATTCCTTTGTCGGGTGAAGGTGAGTTTTGAACAATGACAAGCCGCCATGCCTCAGCTGGATCAAAGCTATTGCTTCGATACAGTACACATATGGGAGAAGAAATACAAATGTGTAAAGTTATACATGTACAACAGCTTTTGGCAACTCTTTTTTATTTAAATATTGTAAGAAATGGATGAAGAGAACAATGGTAGGCGTAGCTTAAATCAAGGTTCCCCAGAGCTATCTACCCTTTGGAAAAATTGGTGATGCCGAAAAAATGTCTCTGCCGGGAATCGAACCCGGGCCCCCAGCTTTGAACGCCGGTGCCTTAACCACTAGACCACAGAGACGGTTAGTAGCTAGGGCGAGCCCGATCCGATTGACCGTCAGATAGACAGATTTTCGACACTATACCAATTATATTCCTTTGTCGGGTGAAGGTGAGTTTTGAACAATGACAAGCCGCCATGCCTCAGCTGGATCAAAGCTATTGCTTCGATACAGTACACATATGGGAGAAGAAAAGGAATATAATTGGTATAGTGTCGAAAATCTGTCTATCTGACGGTCAATCGGATCGGGCTCGCCCTAGCTACTAACCGTCTCTGTGGTCTAGTGGTTAAGGCACCGGCGTTCAAAGCTGGGGGCCCGGGTTCGATTCCCGGCAGAGACATTTTTTCGGCATCACCAATTTTTCCAAAGGGTAGATAGCTCTGGGGAACCTTGATTTAAGCTACGCCTACCATTGTTCTCTTCATCCATTTCTTACAATATTTAAATAAAAAAGAGTTGCCAAAAGCTGTTGTACATGTATAACTTTACACATTTGTATTTCTTCTCCCATATGTGTACTGTATCGAAGCAATAGCTTTGATCCAGCTGAGGCATGGCGGCTTGTCATTGTTCAAAACTCACCTTCACCCGACAAAGGAATATAATTGGTATAGTGTCGAAAATCTGTCTATCTGACGGTCAATCGGATCGGGCTCGCCCTAGCTACTAACCGTCTCTGTGGTCTAGTGGTTAAGGCACCGGCGTTCAAAGCTGGGGGCCCGGGTTCGATTCCCGGCAGAGACATTTTTTCGGCATCACCAATTTTTCCAAAGGGTAGATAGCTCTGGGGAACCTTGATTTAAGCTACGCCTACCATTGTTCTCTTCATCCATTTCTTACAATATTTAAATAAAAAAGAGTTGCCAAAAGCTGTTGTACATGTATAACTTTACACATTTGTATTTCTTCTCCCATATGTGTACTGTATCGAAGCAATAGCTTTGATCCAGCTGAGGCATGGCGGCTTGTCATTGTTCAAAACTCACCTTCACCCGACAAAGGAATATAATTGGTATAGTGTCGAAAATCTGTCTATCTGACGGTCAATCGGATCGGGCTCGCCCTAGCTACTAACCGTCTCTGTGGTCTAGTGGTTAAGGCACCGGCGTTCAAAGCTGGGGGCCCGGGTTCGATTCCCGGCAGAGACATTTTTTCGGCATCACCAATTTTTCCAAAGGGTAGATAGCTCCGGGGAACCTTGATTTAAGCTACGCCTACCATTGTTCTCTTCATCCATTTCTTACAATATTTAAATAAAAAAGAGTTGCCAAAAGCTGTTGTACATGTATAACTTTACACATTTGTATTTCTTCTCCCATATGTGTACTGTATCGAAGCAATAGCTTTGATCCAGCTGAGGCATGGCGGCTTGTCATTGTTCAAAACTCACCTTCACCCGACAAAGGAATATAATTGGTATAGTGTCGAAAATCTGTCTATCTGACGGTCAATCGGATCGGGCTCGCCCTAGCTACTAACCGTCTCTGTGGTCTAGTGGTTAAAGGCGGTTTTCCACTAGGGTGCGGACAAGACCAGGAAGGGTTGCGGAAGCTACTTTTGTCATTTCGGCATGCTGTCCGCAACCAAATTCCGTAAAAGATTATGCAAATGATCTTGTCCTAGGACACAACCAGGACTGTCTGCGTATTGTCGTAGGTCACTCCTGGGACTGTCCTAGGACAAGATTATCTAAATAAATTTGTCGGCGTTCGGTGCGGACAGCATGCAGATCGTATTAGGACAGAACCGGAGACATTTAGGACAACGTCACGAGTGGTAAATTCAAGGACTAGGACAATCGGACAACTTGCGAATACTCCATGAAAATTATCATCCATATATTTTTTTTTATGAATTTAGGGGTGTTATTTTGGTTTTCTTCGACTACAAAGACTATATAGGATTTTCTTTTATTTCAAATCAAATTGCATACATTGGTGGACATCCCAGGGGGACAGGGGCGACGCTTCCCCTCACTTTTTGGAAGGGGGCATTTGATATCAAATGCCCCCCTCCCCAATATTTGGAACGAGAAAAAAAATTAAAAAATGGAAAGAGAGGGAAAAGAACCAGAAAGGAAAAGAGAAGAGAAAACGAAGAGGAAAAACAAGAGGAGAAAGAAGAGTGAATTATATAAGATGGGGGGGGGGGGGATTTCATGTCACTATGTTAAATTTTCGCTCACGCTTTGTGCCCGCATTGCCTAATCTATGAGATGTATAACTTGCTCAATAGAGTTATATTGAGCTTAAAAGATCAAGTTTTGAAGTAAATATACAAAACATTTCTCGGAAATTAAGTTTTCAATTTGTTTGATTTACAAATAGATTTTATAGTTTTCTATAAGATGACTATATTTTATGGTCTAAATATGAACATTTTCCGCTCGCGCTGCGCGCTAGCATTATTTGATTTGTCAAAAAACTATTCTCTTCGTGTATTCCATATTTTTTTTTAATATCCCTTTTTAGGATGGTCTGATTGTGAATAGTATCAGCTAAAGCTGCTCGCTTGCATTTTGATTGGGGAGTTATGTATACCTGTATCAATTGTAACAAATTATTTTAAATTCCTTTTTATGATAGTTTATTAAAATTTTCGGCTCACAGTTTGCGCTCGCATTATTTTTGTTAAAAATATATCAACCCATGTATCCTATTCATGATTACAAAATGTCCAGTTATCTGACCTTAATATCAATTTCGAGCCCTTATTTGATTAATAAGTCATGTAACAATATTTTCATGATTTCCTAATAATCATTGTCCGATTTTTTTCAGAATGGAATATCGACAAGTTTCATATCTCGCTTAGGAAGATAGTCATCATAGTCATTTGAAGACAAAAAATGACCTTAAAATGTCCCGGTTGCTACTCAAAATATAAGTAATGATAAAAATATAAACTTGAGCTTCGCACTCGCATCATTTATTAAGCGAGATCAATATCCAATTCGTAACTGCGCTTAAATTCTTTTTTTTTTAGATCTGAAAATCAAATATATTTAGCTCGATCGTCGCGCTCTTATTATTGATATTATAATAAAGAATGTAATTGGAAGTTTCTGATTCTAGGTCCGGATCTAAACACACGCACGCATGTTTATTTAGATACGAATCTTGTGCCAGTTTCAGATCAGATTACCAAATATTATTATTAATGTAGGAATATTATCCATCTATCCAATTATCCATCCTTTTTCTGATTTACAAAACGTGATATGTCGAATTTCGTTTCGGCTCGCGCTTCGCGCTCACATTAAGTGTATAGTCATACTCCTTTCCTGTTCATGCTTTTAAAAGGTGCTTAGAATGCCCAGTATTTAGGTAGAAATGTAAAAAATGTTCAGCTCGCGCTTCGCGCTCGCATTATTTGATTGAAATGTGGAGGATAAAGGAAAGTGTGTTAGCGGTGTAATGTAGTATTCACTTTTTGAAAGCAGATTTTGTGCATTTTTATACATAACAATAAATTATCTCGGATCTTGATTTTTTTCAACTAAGGTAACTTTAAAAAGACTGCATATGTTCATAGCAAAGTCGGGGCTCTCTTTATAACATTACTTTCTTATAATTTTTTTACAATTTAATACATAATCATATATTACAACAGAGGAAGAAAACAGGAAGTTAGGATGCAAATTGCATTCGACAGGCACATGCGGATCAAGGGGTGAGGTGGTCTTGCTCCCCCTTTAAAAAAATACAAACAGAAGAAAAATAAGTGAAATGGAAAGGGAAACTTAAAAAAAATGATATGTCGGAAAAGAAAAAGGGGGTGCCGTGCTGATGCGGCCCTCCTCTCCCTGCTGCTGGCTTACCCCTCCCAGTATTAAATAGATATACAAACAGCACAAAAGAAATAGGAATAAATGAAGGAGATGAATAAAATAAGGTGAAATAGAATCGAGGAAAAAAAATCGCGATAATGATCAGAAAATAATTGGTCGAGATTATGAAAGTGTAAGATTAGAAATATCAGTTTTAATTTATAGACGAAAATGTGAATCCAGTGTCTAATCGCCTTTGCCTCCTCTTGTACCAATTGAAATAGACTAAGTAAGAAAATGTAAATGGGCAATTCCAGGAGGCCGAATGCGAACGCTACGCCCTATTGACTGCGTAAAATAGGAAAAATGGAGTAACCAAAGAAGAGGGGGAAAAAGGAAGAAGAGTGAAGAAATTGACAGACCTGCAGACGGGGGAATATCTGCGTTTCAGCTAGTTCAATTTGTAGAAAATAATGGTCCATTTCACGCTTCATGCTTTCAATAGTTTAATCATAAGAAGATTGTACACGCTGTTCATTTTTTACGAAAAATACTTAGGTCTTTTCTTTTTCGTCCTTGATGTTTGAAAGAAGTGAGTTCGCGCTTCGCGCTCATATTTTATGTTAATGAGAAACATGCTCTGTGCACGACTTTTTTCAGGAAGGCCTATTTTTTTGTAAAGAGTCGTGGTGTAGTGGTTCTGACTCCCGCCTTGTAAACGGAGAGTCGTGTGTTCGATTCTCACCGCGGTCTAAACCGTCCTTTGGCAAGACGTATTGCATACCTTGCCACTCTCCACCCAGGTGCTAAATGGGTACCCGGTTGGAAGCGAAAGTTATTGTATGCTTGAATTTGCCAGCGCAATTTTTAGACCGGGATAAATGCAAGGAATGCTTCCCAGGGTGTGGAAATTGTGCACTTTTCATGCGGGATTGAAATGAATCCTGGGTAAATCGTTTTGCCCCTGCTGTAAATCGTTTTGAGCCGTTCTGATAAAAGCGATATTTATAAACTTGCTACCATTTATTATTATTTCTTATTAATGACACCTCATTCATGATCGAACAAAGTGCTTAAAATGTAATAGGAATATACACTTGAATTTCAGTTTGGAATCTACACCTGTATTATTAATTTTGTTATGATATTTGTCCTATTTGTAAAGTCAAGCGCTGCATATAAGGTCCTTTTTTCAGTCGAGTACATTAAAATAATCTAGTTCATAATCAAACGTTGCATGAAACATCTTTTTATGTTCAGTACAGAATAAAATAATCTGCTCACATCATTGCCAGTTTCACTATTGCAAGAAATATTTTAAAAGTCCACTTTTCAGATCAGTAGAAAATGCTTGAAATATTCCTTCTTCAAGTCTGTAACCCCCCCCCCAAAAAAAAATCAACTCGTGCTTTGCGCTCGCGTAATTATGTTTAAAACACTGCTTGAAATACTAGGTTCTCAGGTTTGTTTAGTATATACTAATTAGGCCCCTTGACCCCGTACTTCTTTACTTTTTGTAATTTTCTTGTTGCCCCGTTGTTTTCCGTTGCCCAATCTATTGCTTTTTCAAATGGTTTTTGCTACTTGTGTACTCGTTCCATTCATATTAGCATTGGATCCACACATTCCTGAATCACTCCGCTTGCCTTCCTATTCCAGTCCGAACGTTCCTGAAACAGTCCGCTTGCCTTCTTATTCCTGTCCGCACGTTCCTGAAACTGTCCGCTTGCCTTCCTATTCCAATCCGCATGTTCCTGATAAAATCCGCATGGCTTCTTCTTTCCTTCTTGAAGCTGACCTGATTGCGGATGGTTTCCGGAAGACGCGGAAGGGTTTAGGAAGGGCAGGACATCATCAGGACATCGTCAGGACAGGGTCCCGAAGGTGTCAGGAATTCATTATCCGCGTCCAAATTTTGGTCTCGACCAAAATTTGGATGCGGACAAATTTTGATTTCCCGAACACCAGGAAGGGTTTAGGACAGCGTGCGGACACTCCTAGGAATGTCCGGACAGGTTGCGGAAGGGTCGCGGATTGTAATTATTACATTCCGCGCCTTGTCCTGACGCTGTCCTGGCCCTAGTGGAAAAGGGGTTTAAGGCACCGGCGTTCAAAGCTGGGGGCCCGGGTTCGATTCCCGGCAGAGACATTTTTTCGGCATCACCAATTTTTCCAAAGGGTAGATAGCTCTGGGGAACCTTGATTTAAGCTACGCCTACCATTGTTCTCTTCATCCATTTCTTACAATATTTAAATAAAAAAGAGTTGCCAAAAGCTGTTGTACATGTATAACTTTACACATTTGTATTTCTTCTCCCATATGTGTACTGTATCGAAGCAATAGCTTTGATCCAGCTGAGGCATGGCGGCTTGTCATTGTTCAAAACTCACCTTCACCCGACAAAGGAATATAATTGGTATAGTGTCGAAAATCTGTCTATCTGACGGTCAATCGGATCGGGCTCGCCCTAGCTACTAACCGTCTCTGTGGTCTAGTGGTTAAGGCACCGGCGTTCAAAGCTGGGGGCCCGGGTTCGATTCCCGGCAGAGACATTTTTTCGGCATCACCAATTTTTCCAAAGGGTAGATAGCTCTGGGGAACCTTGATTTAAGCTACGCCTACCATTGTTCTCTTCATCCATTTCTTACAATATTTAAATAAAAAAGAGTTGCCAAAAGCTGTTGTACATGTATAACTTTACACATTTGTATTTCTTCTCCCATATGTGTACTGTATCGAAGCAATAGCTTTGATCCAGCTGAGGCATGGCGGCTTGTCATTGTTCAAAACTCACCTTCACCCGACAAAGGAATATAATTGGTATAGTGTCGAAAATCTGTCTATCTGACGGTCAATCGGATCGGGCTCGCCCTAGCTACTAACCGTCTCTGTGGTCTAGTGGTTAAGGCACCGGCGTTCAAAGCTGGGGGCCCGGGTTCGATTCCCGGCAGAGACATTTTTTCGGCATCACCAATTTTTCCAAAGGGTAGATAGCTCTGGGGAACCTTGATTTAAGCTACGCCTACCATTGTTCTCTTCATCCATTTCTTACAATATTTAAATAAAAAAGAGTTGCCAAAAGCTGTTGTACATGTATAACTTTACACATTTGTATTTCTTCTCCCATATGTGTACTGTATCGAAACAATAGCTTTGATCCAGCTGAGGCATGGCGGCTTGTCATTGTTCAAAACTCACCTTCACCCGACAAAGGAATATAATTGGTATAGTGTCGAAAATCTGTCTATCTGACGGTCAATCGGATCGGGCTCGCCCTAGCTACTAACCGTCTCTGTGGTCTAGTGGTTAAGGCACCGGCGTTCAAAGCTGGGGGCCCGGGTTCGATTCCCGCAGAGACATTTTTTCGGCATCACCAATTTTTCCAAAGGGTAGATAGCTCTGGGGAACCTTGATTTAAGCTACGCCTACCATTGTTCTCTTCATCCATTTCTTACAATATTTAAATAAAAAAGAGTTGCCAAAAGCTGTTGTACATGTATAACTTTACACATTTGTATTTCTTCTCCCATATGTGTACTGTATCGAAGCAATAGCTTTGATCCAGCTGAGGCATGGCGGCTTGTCATTGTTCAAAACTCACCTTCACCCGACAAAGGAATATAATTGGTATAGTGTCGAAAATCTGTCTATCTGACGGTCAATCGGATCGGGCTCGCCCTAGCTACTAACCGTCTCTGTGGTCTAGTGGTTAAGGCACCGGCGTTCAAAGCTGGGGGCCCGGGTTCGATTCCCGGCAGAGACATTTTTTCGGCATCACCAATTTTTCCAAAGGGTAGATAGCTCTGGGGAACCTTGATTTAAGCTACGCCTACCATTGTTCTCTTCATCCATTTCTTACAATATTTAAATAAAAAAGAGTTGCCAAAAGCTGTTGTACATGTATAACTTTACACACACATATATATATATATATATATATATATATATATTTTATTGACTGAATTACACAATATTTCTATTTTCACAGTTATTCAGACTATTGACCAACTTAACGAATATAAAAAATATGGAAACAATAGTAATTCCAAATATTCAGGATAAATAAAAATGAGGAGAAAATTTCAAATTAGTAAAAGTGGGAGATACATGTATCATCAATCCCCCCATTTGCATACTGACCAGGAAGTGCATATAATCTTTTTTTAATTTAGCGAAAAACGTCACATTTTCCTTATACTACATTTGATTTTGATGAAATTTACACTGTTAAGCCTGTTGGATTTTTCTCAAATTCACTTTCTGTTAAGGTGGCTTGTCCTCAAAACTTGTCCCTACTAAAAAGTGACAGCAAGTTACCAAGGGGTAACATGACCGAAAGTATGACATAAAAAACACCACTACAACATGAACAGAAGATAAAACAAAGTTAAAAAACAAAACGATTACACAAAATATTAATCAACAGTGGTTGCAATTTATGCAATTGAAAAAAGCAAAAATACAGAATGCTCGACGAGCTTTTGCTAAAGAGACTTCTTTACGACGGGCTGATAGAGGGCAAGCACTCTCATGGATGTCAAAGGAAGCGCTCATCACCACCGTCTTTATAATCTCATCATCATCCTTATCATTTTGACATGAAATATCGATTATATTTCACACTGTTTTTCATTTTTTCCTTTCTCCTTCTTTCTTTGGAAACTCTTTCCCATCCGTATGCCAGTAAGAAAATGGATGGGGGGGTAGTCTTAAGACTTTTAATGTGCTGTGCGACGTTGAGCGGAAATCCTTGAATATAGAACATACGAAATGAACAGCAATTTTTGGGCAAAACATATTCAAATGATAGTCTGCCAATGAAGAGCTTATTGTTCATGATGTGATATTATTACGACTCTGCCTATTTAGTTACATGTAAGCAAAGTGGAGTGAAACTAATACCTCAGAAGTCTCTTAGCGCTCTGCAATAATGCCTGCATAATGGCCATGTTATGGGTAACAGATGATGTGACGGATACACCCTTAGCCGCACACATCCACCAAAATTTAAGAACCACACATTTTCCGACACACCACCGTGCAACTTAAAACTAATTATACATCTAATAGGAGTTCATTCAAGATTCAAGATGACAAAATAAGCAATAAGTCAATCTTTTAATATCATGATAATCTGACAATAAAGAGATGCTTTTTGATACTTTTCTCGGTTCACTACCGGTGATAGTCAAGGAGACGCACATCACTAAGCAAAACATTAATTATTTATTTTCGCCAACGAGATAATGAAAAAAAATTATAATCTCAATTTGGCCGATCGTTTTCACCTTGAATGCGATGGAGTGTGGACACGAGCGCGTAATAATTATCAATATTAACTTTGGTGCAACGCGACCAACCGAAAAAGAAAGGTCGATGATGCGTAGTATACAATCCAATCAATTAATCTGATATTAATATTATGGAAATAATTGAAATAAAACTGAAAAAACAAACGTGTCATTGTACGAGAAAAATCCATCTCGTTTATAATCATTGCTATTATTTCTGAATACTCTCAGAACCGTTTGTTATATTTGGTTGCCAATCGGATCTCTCTTTCTTTCGGCTTACTCGAACTGACAAAACTCGTGTTATTCGCATATTATGCATTTACGTGCCCTGGAATAGCCCAAACTACACAAAACTTTATTCCTGAAATTAGTGTAGGTTCCGAGTTCCTTTGGTGTGGACAACATGGTAGGTATAACTTGTCACTTATATTATTTCTTGAAGTGTTCGATGAGATAAGATGTCATAGTATATAGTGTGACGGCTGAACCATGTACTCCTTCACAACTTTGGTGTTACAGGATTAGCATGATTAGAGTGAGGATATTGCTAGCATCTTCCTGTCATATCTATTCTTATTTTTTTTTCATTTTTAAGTTAACTTTTTTTGGTCTAAAATAGTCTCGGCGGAAACGTCAACCCCTTTATTTAAAAAAAAACAATTATGTGATGTCACAAATGAGCAGTTCCTCCATATGTGGTGTGATATGAAATCCCCAATGTTACATTTTTCTACAAAATAGTGATTTACCTTATAAGGTTGCTATTGTATATTACCATACACATCATTTCATACCCCCCTCTGAAATGAAATATGTGTATCCATCATGTTCCATTGAATTATAAAATTTTTATTGCAGCGTATATGGGAGACCCGCTCACATATGACGTCTGATATTTCAATTTGTGAAATAAAAGAGTTATGACGTTTAAAAACGCTCTAATAAAAATCATAAACTCTTTTTATTCTTCGATTGATTTTTTATTAAATTTTCACTAATTTTTTCATTAGTCGGGGTGAAATTTTCCTTTGAGAAGAAGCTCAGTATTGAAAAGTCACAGTGTACACAAATAATAGTATAATATTAAAAAAAAATCGATAGTTATTCAGTCATTCGGGGAATTTGCACATGATAATCAAACGCCATAAACAGCAATAAACAAATAAGAGTTTCTGAAAATTTCTAGAGTATACGCTTACAAAAAGCAGCAAAGTAAACCATTGACCGGTAAAATTACAACATATAAACTTATTTCCATTTGCAAGTATCCATCTAGCGCATTAGCAGTAACAATTGCAAAATAGCCATTTGTTACTGTTGAATGTATGCCCCATTTTTAGATTAATGTTGTTTGCCGTTTTTAAATTGGATGTATAACGAAATTAACGTATATTTTTCTTCAAACAGCATCTGAAGCTCTTGATTCTAGCCGCCTGCATTCTCAAACAACAGTTCCATGGTGAGCTATGAATATAAATCATTAGTTTAAACCAGGTCCGTGGCCCAGTTTCTTTTCAAAGTGGAGGGTCTTCGACGGAAAATATCAAGCTAGCAAGCGTAGCCCGGGGGGGGGTGGTAATATTTTCATCCACATTTTCCCGGATCGGCCGCACGAAAAGCTAAAATAACGTGAAGGAGGGGGTAGTCCAAAAATATTATGAATTTTAATTTATGAAGACAATATATTCGTAAAGCAATGGATTATTAAAGCGAAAATCGCGAGTTTTCCATTTTAATCCTATCAACCTTTTAACTTCTTTAATTTTTCCTTTGTTGTACCAATCAGGTGTATGCGGGGAAGGGACATGCTCTGCCATACCACCAGATGTTTGCCCTTATGGAATCTCCGAGTATACTGGGGAAACACTAAAATTGGTTCCCAAGTATATAACGCGTGACCATCCAGAATATAATACCATGGAAGCGAGGGGGACAAAACAAATTTGTACTGTACATCGCCAGGTAAACGATTCACTCTCTCCCTCTCCCAGGAGAGCGGGGTGGGGTGAGAGAACTCCACTTATGTTTTGATTTCAGATACACAGCAAAAACTGTGGTGTTAAACGGTGTACATAGAGGACCACACCAGCTATTTTACACCAGTGTTAAATTGGTGGTGTTAGTTTTACACCTATCGGTGTTTATTACAACACCTTTGGTTGTTACATTTACACTCTTTGGTGTTATGTTCAATCTCTAGGGTGTAACTTTAACACCTCAGGGTGTGGTCCTCTATTAACACCAATTGGTGTCAGTTTTAACACCATAGTTTTTACAGTGTAATTTTGCCTATGATTCCGTAGAAAGCTTTGATCTATAGGGACGTTTCGGAAGAAACCATTTGCAGCAGGGGTGCTGTTGAAAGTTGTCCTCCTAAAATAAAAACGTCCATCCATGACACTAGAGGCTGACGTTAAGCATTCGATTTGGTAAAGCTGATTCATTTATCTGACTTAAATTTCTGGCCACATCATTATCAATTTATTTTTTCATCATGAACAGCAAATAGTACACTAAAGCAGGCTTTACTTCCCCCAGTCCGTGGTATCAAAGATATCATTAGTTTGCAATTGGAAAGGAAACATGGAAACCAGACCTATTATTACATTTGGCGCCGCCACTTGTTATTCTTATTATTTATTCATTATACTTAACAACCTTCCTCTATTCTCATTATTAGATTTGCAGGCGAAACGGTTATTATTATTATTATTATTATTATTCTTTTTTTTGGGGGGGGTCCAATAAAAATAAATGCAAAAATCCCCAAATTTGAATATTGATTTATTGTTCCTGAGAGACGAACTATGAATATCTATAGAATGAAAAAAAAGAACACGTTGAAATACCTATATGCGACTTCTTGTAAAATGATAAAAATGTAAGTTTTTACTATCATTTTTCATAGAATCACTCTATGCTAAGCTACTATGTCCGGGCTACTTTATGTTAATTGCACATGTATACATGTACATCAATACTTCCGTTATGGGAGCTTGGTTTAAAGCAAGCCCTGTTACAACCGATAATCCCGACCTTTCGTTTGAGGACGCGAACGCTAATTTACAACGGTAGTTGATTTTGGAAGAGACTTTAGGGCCCGTCGTAAAACTCTGACCGGCAATGCAAATTGTGTGACATGAGATTTTTTTTTTCGTTTCGCATCTGCGACGGATACGTTCAATATGCGTTTCGTGTGCAAAATTCTGGTTGCTACTATGGTAACAGCGATATACCCGATTGAGGACGACTTTCCAAATCAACATTTGACTCCTCCTAGAGCTCGAGAGGCCGCCCGGGGGGCCCACTTCCATTGATTAGTGGATACTAAGAGCGACTCGCGTAAAAGGGGACAGAGTGGGCAAGTACATTACGTTAGACTATGTAACGTTATAATTAAAGGTGTCAAAACGATGTTTAAAATGCTGATTAAAGGATACATATCAATATGTTTCACACTTGTTAAGAGATGCATTTTCATAATCTGGAAAATAATTAATTGCTTCCCTTGTTTAGCGGGGTACTGTTCGAAACCCCATGGTCGTGCCTGGTATCCACTCATCAATGGAAGTGGTCCCCCCGGAATTTGAATCTAATCCACATTTCTGCGGAAAGTAAAACATAATGCCCATTACATCGTGTGCTAGAGGCATATCGTTTGTGTAGAAGGGGTTAAATAAAAGAAACAAAAGAAACCGCGAGGTCAACACGTCCCTGGTCAAACGTATTGCATGCTGTGTACGTATACGTGTATCAACGCAAGCGAAATGAATGTTCGGCTGGAGAGATAATCAACCCATGAAATCAATTGCCAGTGATCCACCAATAATCACATTAAATGCAATATCGATTCGATGGACTGTAATGATCTATATCTAAGCCTTCATTCAGTAAGTTTTTCTCTCTCAATATGTAGTCGATTTTTTTGAAAAACCACTTTCTTATCCATGTCATAATTTATTTTAGGTCCTGCATTTCGAATATCTCCAGCCATCAGTCGTAATATACATGCACATATATATGGTGCGGGTGTCGCGGGAAAGGATTTTGCACACGAAAGGCAGATCTGTAGGGCCTGTAATCCCCGTAACACAAAGCTTAGCATTGATTGTAGAACAGTTTTCTACGTTTGATTCTATTGACTATAATGTACAATCAATCTTAAAAATCAAGTGTATGATTAAGCGTTAACATTTGTGTTAGGGGACCCTAATATTAGCGTCGGTGAAGATTGCGAAAGGTCCCAAATGTCGCACCAACGCATAATGTCGCAGCAACGCATAATGTCGCAATCTGCGACATTATGCCAAGAGCGTCCGACGCATAATGTCGCAGTCAACGCATAATGTCGTAGTTTTTCTAACGCATAATGTCACATGTCGCAACGCATAATGTCGCAGCAAATCGTCAACGCATAATGTCACATGTCGCAACGCATAATGTCACAGCGGTATTTTCTTTGAGACTCGAGCTACAGATAAGATATAAAACATGCTTTGACTTAGTATTTTGAGACAAGAAAAAGAGAATGAAATTATTTTGAAATCAGGATTACTCTTTGTATGGATATTTGTCGCTTTATTACCATTTCGTCTACTGCCTTTTCCCCACTATCGCATGGTCTGATATCATTTCGTCTACCATTAGTTAGTCAACTATCAACATAGTCCAATAACCATATAACCTAATTACCATCTCGTCTAATAGCCAGTTGGTCTAATAGCCGTTGTGTTTATTATCATTTAGTCTAATTGTATTTTTTTCAATTGGTCCAATATCCATTTTGTCCAATATCATTACGTCTATTACCTTTTGGTCTAATAGCCAATTGGTCTAATAACCACTTGGTGTACTCTCATTTTCGTCCATGTTCCATTTTGTCTAACTTCAGTTGGTTCGCTTTCACTTTGTCTAAATCCATTTCGGTTAATACTCATTTGGTATCGTTGCCACGGGTCCAATCACCAATATGTCCAATCATTGGTTCTAGGACAATTACCCCACGGACAATCACCCTTCCGGACAACTAATCCCTGACAATTTTACCCACCCGAGAACAATTACCCCCTGGACAATTACCACCTGAGGCAATTACCCCCCGAGGACAATTACCCCCTGGACAATTACCCCCTGAACAACTACCCCACGATGACAATTACCCCCGGACAATTACCCCTTAGGAAAATTACCCCCGGATAATTACCCCAGAGGACAATTACCAACGGGAACAATTACCCTGCCCCGGGGACAATAACCCCCTAGACAAAGGGAGTGCACAGAGTTAGGGCCTAAATAGTAAAATTACAAGGCGTTCTTGTGTATATTATCTTTGCATATTTTCTTTGCTTACTGTATTAAAACTAAAGCCACATCTTAATCTGGAATGTGCACCAATTGTTTCATAATTCTTAGCTTCTTGTTAGATGAATTATTTTAAAATAACAGCTTTATAGGTTCTTCTTGTCAGTAGTAGTGTTGATGGTTTGCGTTACCGACTTTCAATATTTCTACCTGTGAAAGTGTCTTTTTAATGTTTTATCTCTTTTCCTGATTTTTTCCTGAAATTAAACCCCAAATTAATCAAGAAAAAATCAGATCAGTTGGAATCAGAGAAATTAGGCATTTGTGATTATTATGTCTAATCGTGTCTTGAATGAATGTTCAATTGTTCTATGAAAACTTGGTATGTGGGCCAGTTTACGCATTTTCTGATGTACATATGCGTAGCTATATAGCGCAAGCCCCCACCCCTATTTTTCATGATGCAGAAGGCATTGCTAAACAAAAAAAAAGAAAAAAGGCGGAAAAGGAAGAAATAATGACAAAGAAGAAAATGAGAGAGAGGGAGGGAGAAAAAGGGAGAAAGAGCGATATAAGAGAGAAAGTTATTAACATAAGATAAAGTAGAAAATATATTGAAAACCTGTGCCACCGATCCAGACCATTATAATAGTTCACGCCCGGGGGGGGGGGGGGGGCACTCAGTATATGATAATGTGCAGCGGAGGGGACCCCCATTTTTACACTCAAATTTCCGTTCCAAGGCATAGCATCTTTGTCTTATTGAGAAAAAGAACAAATAAAGCCGCTCCAAGGCAAAAAAATTTCTTCTTATCGAGAAAAAAGAAGAAAGAAATCCGCTCCAAAGCTTGTCATATTTTTCGTTACCCCGTTCCGGTTGCATTGATCTGCTACAATGAGCTGCAATTTTGGTGAAATGCGGCCGCAGAGCGCTGTCCGACCATCACCTCTGCGCGAGGGCACCCGGCGGACGTGCCGCCGGCGAGCTACATCATGCACGCATGTCCGTTCCACAGGGATGCATCAGCACTGACACGCTAGCGATCCGTTCCAAGGACCCCGTTTTTTGTCTCGCCCGCGGCACACCCCTACCACTTTTTTGGTCGAGTGCCCCCTTCCCCCCTGGGGTCACGCTTGATTCGATGCCAGAGAGAAGGTGGGGGGGATTTTCCGGGGGTAATTGTTTGGCGGTTACTGTCTGGGGAATCATTGTCCTCGGGGGCATTTGCTGGGGGGGTAATTGTCTGTGAAATAATTGTCCAGGGGATGATTGTCCGGAAGGTGATTTTCTGGGGGGTAATTGTCCTAGAACCGGTGATAGGACCTAATGGTGATTGGACCCATGGCAACGATACCAAATGATTGTTAGCCGAAATGGGTTTAGACAAAGTGATAGCGAACCAACTGAAGTTAGACCAAATGGAACATGGACGAAAAGGAGAGTACACCAAGTGGTTATTTGACCAATTGGCGATTAGATTAAAATGTAATAGACGTAATGATATTGGACCAACTGAAAAAATACAATTAGACTAAATGATAATAAACATAACGGCTATTAGACCAACTGGCTATTAGACGAGATGGTAGTTAGACGAAATGGTTATTGGACTATGTTGATAGTTGACTAACTAATGGTACGAAATGATATCAGACCATGCGATAGTGTGGAAAAGGCAGTAGACGAAATGGCAATAAAGCGACAAATATCCATACAAAGAGTAATCCTGATTTCAAAATAATTTCTTCCCTTTTACGTGTCTCAAAATACTAAGTCAAAGCATGTTTTATATCTTATCTGTAGCTCGAGTCCTAAAGAAAATACCGCTGTGACATTATGCGTTGCGACATGTGACATTATGCGTTGACGATTTGCTGCGACATTATGCGTTGCGACATGTGACATTATGCGTTAGAAAAACTACGACATTATGCGTTGACTGCGACATTATGCTTCGGACGCTCTTGGCATAATGTCGCAGATTGCGACATTCCCGACCTTTCGTTTGAGGACGCGGACGCTTATTTACAACGGTCGTTGACTTTGGAAGGGACTTTTTGGGCCCGTCATCATGGTCGTAAAACTCAGTCCTGCAATGCAAATTGTGTGACATGAGATTTTATTTTCGTTTCGCATCTGCGACGGAAACATTCAATATGTGTTTCGTGTGCAAAATTCTGGTTCCTACTATGGTAACAGCGATTTATCCGATTGAGGACGACTTTCCAAAGCCACATTTGACTCCTCCTAGAGCTCGAGAGGCCGCCCGGGGGGCCCACTTCCATTGATTAGTGGATACCAGTAGCGACCACCCGTAAAAGGGGACAGAGTGGGCAGGTACGTTACGTATATAGGCCTATGTAACGTTATAAGGGTGTCAAAACGATGTTTAAAATGCTGAAATAAGGGATATATATTCAATACTTGTAGGGTTTCACAAGCCAAATACTTGTTAAGAGATGCATTTTCATAATCTGGAAAAGAATTGCTTCCCTTGTTTAGCATGTTTAGGGTACTTTTCGAAACCCCATGGTCGTGCCTGGTATCCACTCATCAATGGAAGTGGTCCCCCGGAATTTGAATCTAATCCCCATTTCTGGGGAATGTAAAACATAATGCCCCTCACATCGTGTGCGAGAGGCATATCGTTTGTGTATAAGGAGTAAACAAAAGAAACAAAGAAACAAAATAAACAAAAGGAAACGAGTTCAAAGGTATCGCATATGATGTGTACATATCAACGCATGCGAAATGTTCGGCTGGAGAGGTTGATCTTATCCATGAAATCAATTGCCAGTGATCCACCAATAATCCACATTAAATGTAATATCGATTCAAAGGACTGTAATGATCTATATTTAAGCCTTCATTCAGTAAGTTTTTCCTCACTCAATATCTTCTCGATTTGTTTGAAAAACCACTTTCTTCTCCATGTCATAAATCTATTTTAGGTCCTGCATTTTGAATATCTCCAGCCATCAGTCGTAATATACATGCATGTATGCGGTACGGGTGTCGCGGAAAGGGATTTTGCACACGAAAAGCAGATTTGTAGGGCCTGTAACCCCCCTGTTACACAAAGCTTAGCATTGATCGTAGAGCAGTTTTCTACGTTTGATTCTATTGACTGTAATGCACAATCAATCTTAAAAATCAAGTGTATGATTAAGCGTTAACTTTTGTGTTAGGGGACCCTAATACTATCGTCCGTGATGATTGCGAAAGGTCCCAATTACGCGTTGCTGCGACATTATGCGTTGGTGCGACATTCCCGACCTTTCGTTTGAGGACGCGTACGCTTATTTAGAACGGTAGTTCATTTTGGGAGAGACTTTTGGGCCCGTCGTCATGGTCGTAAAACTCCGTCCTGTAATGCAAATTGTGTGACATGGGATTTTTTTTTCGTTTCGCATCTGGAACGGAAACATTCGATTTGCGTTTCGTGTGCAAAATTCTGGTTGCTACTATGGTAACAGCGATATATCTTATTTAGGACGACTTTCCAAATCCAAATTTGCTTCCTCCCAGAACTCGAGAGGCCGCCCGGGGGACCCACTTCCATTGAATGGTGGATACCAGGCGCGACCACATGTAAAAAGGGAAGAGTGGGTATACGTATAGGCCTATGTAGCGTTATGAGGGTGTGAGAAACAATGATTAAAATACTGAAAAGGGATATATTTCCACTACTTGTAGGGTGTCACAACCCAAATACTTGTTGAGAGATGCATTTTCATAATCTGGAAGACCTTCCCTTGTTTAGGGTGCTTTACGAAACCCCATGGTCGCGCCTGGTATCCACTCATCAATGGAAGTGTACCCCCCGGCAAACCCCTCATTTCTGCGGAAAAGTAAAACATACTGCCCATTACATTGTGTGCTAGAGGCATATTGTTTATGTAGAAGGTGCTAGCAAAAGAAAAAAACTCCGCAAATTTAGACGGTTTATGGCCTGTTGCATGCTGTGTACATGTCAACGCATGGGAAATGATTCGGCTTGAGAGGTGACTGACCCATGGAATCAATTGCCAGTGATCCACAAATAATGCACATTAAATGCAATATCGATTCGATGGACTGTAATGATCTATATCTAAGCATTAATTCGGTAAGTTTTTCCTTACTAAATATGTACTCGATTTGTTTGAAAAACCACTTTCTTATCCATATCATAATTTACATTTCGCATGTCTCCAGCCAGCTGGAGTCATAGCCATGATACAGGTACAGTCCCGCCGCGAGCTTAGGCAGGCAAATGGCATGGCATGGCATGCTGGTATCGTATGAAAGAGATTTGCACACGAAAAGCAAGATCTATAGGGCCTGTATCACAAAGCTTGGCAATGATCGTAAACAATTTTCTACGTTTGATTGTATTGACTGTAATGTATAATCAATCCAGAAATTCGAGTCTATGATTAATCGTTAACTTTTGAGTTACCCGACTCTAATCTCGCGTTGTAGAGATTTGCGAAAGGTGCCTATTATCGGTTGTAACAAGCCCTACATCATACATGAGACCACTAAGCGTTTTTTCCCCCATCTTCAATGTTTAGTATGTTTCTCAAATCCCTGCCATAATGGAGGGTTGTGCATGGAGGAACCTAATGGTTATAGCTGCTCATGTCGCCCGCTATATGAAGGGGTTAACTGCGAGATCCACGGTAAGCGCACAATAGAATGTAATAGCTTGATTGTCATTATAGGAAATTCTTTTCTCACTGATTTACTTAGGTATACAATTTATATACAAATGAAAATTAATCATCATAATATCACTAGATGGAAATTATTTTAACCCAGGTTTATATTAAGATTCAGTATCATGTGAAATATACGATACACACCTATTAGAGTTACAGGTCAAAAGCTAGCAATTTACTTTGATTTACCATTGTTGGTTATGGTTGTCGGCAAAGAGCTTGTAATAGGTGGAAGCTGGTATGCATGTGCAATTAAGAGCAATATATGAGTGTGCATAGTGTTGTGTGTCTGTTTGAGAAGGTTGTGCGCGATTAAGTGTAGGCGTACAATGTGTGTATGTATGTGTGCGTGTGTTTGGGTGGGTGATGGTGTGTGTGAGGTGTGCACTTGTTAAAAAGTGTGTGTTTGCGGTGTGTGTAGGGGGAGGTGCCGTGGTCGGGTGGTATAAGGCGCCTGGCTATAGTCATGTAAAATCCGGGGTTCGATCTTCAGCCGCGGCAACTATGCCCGTGAGCAAGACATTTAATTTACCTTGCTCTTTTATCCTGCTTTCAAATAACTAGGTGTACACTTTTTTAAAGAAGTGTGTAGAAGACAGAATAGATGGAATGATTTATAAGAGTATTTGGGTCTAACTGCCTAAAGTGAGATACAACTTATCTGCTAGGATCAAAATCTGAACTGACTCCAATTTTGGACATAAGAAATATACCAAAACATAATTTTTACTCCTTCTAATGTTATGACAAACAGTTCATTCATGATATTATGTGGTAAAAATATGCATTGTGTCCTTTAAAAAAAAAGTGTTTCAGAATTTTCGACAGGATTGAAACTTTCAATATGGCACGTAGCTTTTGCTCTGGTCTTAAACCTGTTACCCTTGGCAATAGAAAGACAGTTGAGCCTTCTCTCCTTTACTTTGAGGGTGTGCATGAATACGATTCCCTGAAACAATACGTATCCGAAGAAACGTAGTTGTGGATGAACTGCGAAGTTGTGGACTCGTCATGGATATGTGTCACTAACATCGCAGGGGATACAACTGAATATCGAGGTAATTGGTATGCTTTTACTTAGAGACTAATAGACAACGATTTTTTTTAATTCATTTTTTTTTGGGGGGGCGGGGGTGAACCTCAACCGAATTGCAATGCATTTTTTCACCGCAATGTATTTCTATCAAGTCCCCCAAATGACATTCTAAAAGTCTAAAAACAAAATACCAGCAGTGGAAATACGTCTCAGCTATCAAATCAACAAAACCGCATCATATATCGCCTTGTTAATCATTTTAAATCTTTTAAACTGTTATTTCTTTCAAACCCAACTTCAACATTTTTTTTTATTTGAAGATCATTGTCCTTTACAGGCCCTCAAAGTTCAAATGTTAAATTGCGTGATACTCACCAGTACTCTCTAGAATATAAAGAGACCTTCAACTTATTTAAGTGAATATTTTACAACATATCAACGTGTTCACGAACCAATGGTTCGGAAAAAAAAAATGTGATCTATATTTTTATCAATAACGACTGAAAAAAATATTCTGATATTTCGATGTCGATGACCTCAAGGTTAATTTCGCTAGTTTTCACACACAAACAATATGTGAATGACACAGTGTGAATGGGACATGCGCTGACATCACTATTTCGTGACCCTTCACCGTATAAACTTCAATAAGTGTCAAGGCAACGGTCTCTTTAAGAGCAAAAAATAGTGATTTGGTCTTAAAACTAATAAATCTAAAACTTAGCTTGCCTGTAAAAGAATATATAGAATTCGAAATGAATGCAAATTCATTACTGAAAGAGAACAAATATTGGGAATGAACTTATAAGATAATGCACTTTTTATAAATTAAGTGGAATTAACTAAAATAATTACGTGGAATTATGTAAATTATTCAAATTATATGAAATTAAGTAAAAGAATGTGGAATTAAGTAAAAGTGTTAAGCAAAATAATGTGGAATTAATAAGTAAAACAATATTTCAAGCACTTATAACACACAATCTTGTGATCCCACGGATTTGACTGGTCACCTTAAAAATTATTTTAAACACCGGGTCAAGGGGAAACGCATTTCAAAATATTGTTTCATAGCTTGAAATAAACAACCGTTACGGTCCTCGATACACTAAAATGGATCTTTAATTACAAGAGATACAACAAAAATTACATTAACCATGTTAATATAGGGCGTCGTGTTCTAATATTTCTGATTGGGCTTCTGGGTTCGAATCCCAAGCCATGCTATATAGGTCCAAATTAAAATAATTTGGTATCTTACTCATTGATCATATTTTCTTTCATCTCCTTTATTTCTCTTGTTACGATACTGCAACAATTAACAATGAAATAATTTAAAATTGAATTTCCTTCTTTTATTACAGGAAATATAACACTCAAAAACTAAGAAAACATAAATAGATATCTTACGCCTCTTGAGGTGACAGATGTGCAATATATCCGACTAATAATCAAAATGATAAAATCCAGATAAAAGTCCACAATGATGGCGACGATGAAACTGATGTTGAAGCACGATGAATAACAAGAGTCACTGTAACGAGTTGAAGTGTCCGTGAAGACGATATTAATGATGATTAACAGTCAATTTCAGCAATCCATGGGTTGTAGAGTGTTCATTAAACAGGTTGATGAGGTTGATGATGTCGATGAGAATTGAGAATTCCTCTCTCAAAATAACGGCAATCGGTTCATTGATGGCGGGCAAATAATTCCACAGAAGATAAATATTCCAGGTGGAAATAAAGTCTGGCGTGAAACTCTTAGCTGTGATCTGATCTGGTGAAGTGATCTCATATATGATGATGTCTATGTAGAAACTGCAGCTTATATATGCACATTTCAACAATTCTAGATCATTCTAGTATTCACTATTCTAGAGGCTTCTATATAAACTATTATGGAAGGATCTAGTATTGTCTTTAAAAAATATTCTCCTTTCAGGAGCAGTCAAATTCACTTTACTTATCGCATTGTTTCTTAACCATGTTTATTTTGAATACATATTGATAAAATATTTTATAAAAATGAAAATTGAATGTGTATAAATTGTACTATCGTATGTATTTTCTACTTCAGGAATATTTAATAGTAACTATAAAGTTATGCTAGGCCTGTAAGACATGCAAGTGGAGTAAATTGAGCATAATTATGTACATAACCCTTCATTCTAAATATTCTTGTTTTTGTTATTGGAATATAATGGTGTGGAGTACTATATCGTGAAATCTGTAAAGTAATTGTAAATTGTAATTGTAAATTGTAATCTATTCTAAATTTACCTGTGATTGCTGCTCATTTAATGATTGATAAGAATATTTTTATTTTGGTAAAAAACACGTGTTTTTGCTTTGGTTTATTCGTCATCTCGTTCTTTTATTAAAACAAATGTTTCAGAAAGTAATTAAGTATTGTTTTGTTTATTTGTTTTCGATTCAACGTAATTCAATTCCTCTTATTGCATCAGATTTTTTTTTCAAATGCAATTGCCCCTCCCCCTAAAAAAGACAATGCCACGACGATTCCTAACTGTTCTTTTGAAGTCAATAATACTGGAAATTTGCAACTCTAAAGTATTTGAGTGATTGATCAGATGTTACTTCAATTCAATGAAAAGGAATTTATACTTGCTGTACTTAAACATGTTAAAAAAGAAGGGATTTCCTTCATTCTCTGTAAAATCGAGGTGCCGTGGCTGAGTGGTCTATTTAAGGCGCCTGACTATACATGGAAGTCCGGGGTTCGATCCCCGGATGCAGCATCTATTGCCCACAAGCAAGGCATTCCATCGACAATGCTTTTTTTTATCCTGCATTTAAAGGGAAAGTTCACCCTGAAGAAAACTTTGTTGTAAAATAGCAGAAAAAATAATTAAAAATATTGGTGAAGGTTTGAGGAAAATCCGTTAAAGAGTAAGAAAGTTATTAGAGTTCAAAATTTTGGATTTGTGACGTCATAAACGAGCAGCTGCCCCATGTGTTATGTAATATAAAATGTATGAATTTCAAATTTTGTATGGTTCCTGATGACTTAATTTTGTTTTCTTTCATGATCTGGTGTGAAATGATTTGTCTATTGATATACAAAAGTTACAGTGAAAACCATTTTCAATTTTCTAAAAAATGACATTTCGTTGATTTTTTACCATTCGCTATGTAGGAATGCTGCTCGCATATGACGTCACTAATCAAATAATTGAAATTCTAATAACTTTTTAATTATTTGATGAATTTTTCTCAAACCTTCGGCAATATTTCTTATTATTTTTTCTGCTATTTTTACAATAAACTTTTTGTCAGGGTGAACTTCCCCTTTAAATAAATTGACATGCTATACGCATTCTTGGTAACTACAGTGTGCACTTGTGTTTTTTAAAATAATAATGAGGAAAGTCTTTCAAGACACATTTATCGATAAGCAAGGTGAAAAGACCATTTATGTTTTCTGTTTCTGCTCCACCAGTATCGACTTACCTCCAGGGCTAGCGAGGTGTTATCAACATAACTACGTATATACCAAGACTTGTGAAATACCAAACAGCGCCCCCACACAACCAGAAAAATGAAAATATAAAAATGAATGAACCGAAACTGGCAGACTGGAGGGAAAAGAAGAGTCTAATAAAATGGTATCCTGTTCGGTTAAGACGCATACTCATTTAGATCAGATCATTTGAACATTAACGATGATGACCAGTGGCGTAACGTGGGTCACGGCGTTTGGGGGGCATAAGTAAAATTCAATCACTTTATAGTTGGCGTGCGAAGCGCTCTCAATAACCAGGTACACTGACAGACAAAGACATTTTAAGGACCGAGACATTAACATTATATGTATCTTACTAATCAAATAACGCGACCGCGAAGCGCCAGCTGATTTTTTTTTCATATTCAGACCTGAAAAGGGACATTATAAGCATTTTTTGTAATCATGGTACGTACCAGTATCACCAAACAAACAATGCGAGCGCAGAGCGCGAGCTGAAATTTGTGTATTTATTAACCCCTAACCAGACATTTTAAGCAGTTTCAGAAATTCACGAAGAGCATACATATTTCACCTTACTCATCCGATCATGCGAACCTCAGAACGAAGTGAAAATGTTTTGTAGTCGGACCTTAAAAAGAGGCAATCACTTTAATTAGTCATGAAACAGAAGCATATGCCACTGCATAAAATAATAAAAGCTAGAAGAGTGGGGAAATATAATTGGTGTATATCTCGACTTGAAAACCGGATGTTGTAGTACCATTTAATCCCCTTAAACATGATTATTTATCTCATTAATCAGACAATTCGAGCACCAGAAGTGACCAACACATATACCCTAAGCAAATTATGTTTCATAAAGTTATAAAAAATACACCTTTCGAAATGAATAATATGATATACGGTTCTCTTTCTTTCTCCCTCTTTTCCCTCGTTTTTTTAGCCAGCCGATAGGAGGGGGGGGGGGGCGTGCACGTAGTAACGCCACTGCAAGATGATGATGATGATGACGATGATGGTGGTGGTGATGATCGTGATAATGAGTTTTATGTTTATTTTTATTGACTTCAAATCCAAACATAAAGGATTACAAACAAAATACAATTAACAAGCATGATGATGGTGGTGGGGTGAGGATGATGGTGATGATGATGATTGTTTGTTTGTATTTATTTCCATATAAAAAATGAAATATATACATGCTCAATTTAACATAATATACAGATCATATGGAGGATGGCCCATTTCAGCGGTATTAATAAAACACCACTGTTCTTCAATGGGGTTCTTTAAAACATAAATACATGCATAATTGTAAACAAACGTACAAAAATATACACAACTTAATTGAATGCATGAAAAGAAAGAAAAATCACTACCCACCTATTAAAAAAAGAAATGATGATGATAGTAGTGATGATGATGATGGTGGTGGTGGTGATGATGATGATCGTGATGATGATGATACTGGTGATGATGATGATGGTGGTGATGATGATGGTGATGATGATGAATACAAATAAAGACGGGAAGAAAAAAATAGTGGGAAAGGAAGAAAAGGGGAGAAAAATCGGAAGGCAGAACTAGATCATGTAGAGGACGACCATGACGATGACGATGAAGGTGATCACGATTGTGATGATGATAATGATGATGGGGGTGGTGGTGATGGTGATAATGATGATGATGGTGGTGGTGGTGGTGATAGTGATGGTGATAATTATAATGGTGGTGGTGATGATGATTATAATGAGAATGATGATGGTGGTGGTGGTAGTGGTGATGATGACTGATGATGATGGGGACAGCGATGATTTTGACTGGGATTATAATGATGGTGATACTGATGATGAAGATGGGAATGGCCCTGATAATGCTGAAATGCATAGCTTCTGGAAGTTCTGGTGCAAAATGACACCCGATGATTACGCATATTGTCCCTCAAATCCTTCATTGATACAGATCTTCTGGTCATTACACTTTTATATTATGCTCAGACCGACACAACCAAGACCAACCATATTGAAATTATTTTCTCGTTGGCTGCCCCATTGCACAGCCACGCTGCACTTCAAAAACACTGAACATATGAAATGCATTACTCCTTTTCCGACAGGCATTTGTCCCCAAAACACTAAAAAATCACGTTCCGTGTAATCATTGTCATAACGAAGCACTTAAGTGGTGGGGTCGGTAAGTCAACTTTGATTCCACTAACCCTTTAAACAATTTACAGACCACAGAGATCTTACAATATTAGTGTATGGAAACGATTATTTTTCTCGTTATTCACCGGTATCACAATAATGGCACTGTATAAATGAAAATTAAAAACGATGTTCACAACATACATTTCAACATCTAGCTCAAATGTTTTTCTTTCTTTTTTAGTAATTAAGAACGTTATCGTGACATTTTGCCTTTTCTCTCTCTGATTAATTACTAATTTCTTTTGACAGTGATCAGGATTAATATGGAAACAATGTATTTTTTATCTCAATTATACAATTAATGTTAACTTTCAGTTATTTAGTATAATTTGCACTCATTTAAATCATAATCATAATTATCATCATTTGATTCATTAACGCATGTAAAATTTCGGGTCATCTTTGCGTAGTTTTGTATGTCTTGTACTGTATGCATTCATATTTTAATCAAGATGTGGGAAATAGGATAAGGGTTTGGACGATGTTTGAGGTTAGGATTTCTTATATAGAATGACAACCATTTTAACTTTTTGATAAAATTTACGTCAAAGGCTATCACAAAATAGGATTAAAAATAATTGCGAAAATACAATTTAGTATGTATGAAACGGGGCCAGGGTGTTAATCAAAGAAAACATATCAGTTCGCTTTTTTGCGCAGATTCATTTATATTATTAGTAAAAGAGCACCATTAGCTCTTCGTCGCAGCCAATCTTGGAAATGTTACCGAAAAAGAATAGGCCTATATTAGTTAAGAAGTTAGTAGGCCCTGAAAACCCAATCAATGTCAAACACTTTACCTATTTTTATTCATTGACGAATTCATGTTTTTTTCTTATTTGAAAATATAATTTGTGTGATTTTTTGATTTTTCTCCGATCGTATATGTGCCGGAACCGTTGGTTTTATGTGAGAGCATTTGTCGGCGGATCAAATATTGGCAGAGCATTGATTTGGTCGCGGAGTAACTATCACTAACGCAATTGTCGTGGAGCTATTATCGTACAATCGGAACTCTCGGCAATGGACCAATTATCGGCGGAGCATTTTGCTCCGGTTGTGTGACAAAAAATGGCCAAGATGCTTGGATCTGGCAGAAAGTGTCAAAGTTGGCATAAAGGCTTAATTTGGGCAGCTGACTTCAAATATTGCCGGCCCCAAGCAATTTGACCGTCGGGTCAGCCGCCATTTTGAAATCAAAGATGGCCGTCATGAAAAATCATTAAATGTCATTTTCTTGAGTTTTACATGGTATGTGACACTGAAATTTGACATGTAGGGGTATTTTGAGTTACTGGTTTCAAATGTTTGCCATCTTGAAATCCAAGATGACCGCCATTTTGCCGCTGACCAAATGGTCAAATCTCTTGGGGCCGGTAATCTTTGAAATCAGTACCCCCAAAATACCCCTGTATTCCAAATTTCACACTTTCTGCCAGATTAGAGCATCTTTTTCACAAATCTTACGGACTACTATATACCGTATACGACTGATAAAATTCAATTTGTGTAACCTTTAATTTAACCTGCAATGATATTTCTAGGTCAATACCATATCACGAAAGATATCGAATCCCTTCGTTATATCATATCTCTCTCCACATATGTATACATATATATATATTTCCCTGTAATTTGAGATGAGTTAGTGAATCTGACAGAGACTATATCGTAAATTTTGTTTGACATTATGATCGTCTACAGGGGTGTGGTGGCACAAAGTAAACATTGTTATAAATGTTATTATAAAAAATACCACTCTCTATCAGAGAGGTTAAGAGGACTGACGGTCTGGTACAAGATGACAGGCACCCATCACACGTACCCTCTCCCCCATGTTCCTACTCTTCATTCCTCCAGAGTTTTATTTTATTCATACGATTATTCTGCTTTTGGGCGACTCCCCAAATTTCTTCACGTGATCATTACATCTTTTTGATTTGATGCATTGTAAATGTGTACGAAATAGACCCTTTTCTACTTTGTTATTTATTTGCATTTATTTATTTATTTATATATTTGTTTATTTATTTATTTGTTTATTTATTTATTTGTTTATTTATTTATCTATTTATTTATTTATTCATCTATTTATTTATTTATCTATTTATTTATTTATTCATTTATTTGTTTATGTGTTTATTCATTTTTTATTTACTAATTTATTTATATATCTATTTTTTATTCATTTATTTATTTATTTATCCTTACTGTGCTTTTGATTTTTTTTTGGGGGGGTGGCACTGGAAAATTAATCGAGAGAGGGATCGAGGAAGAATGTTATCATGTAATCTTCATCTCATCTCTTTTCTTTTATTAATCTTTCCCTCTCTAATTAGTATTTTCTCGGTGACACATCGGAGCTGCAGAAAGGGCTTGGTAGTTATTGTTCTGGACTTCCACTACCGACTACATAAATATTCTATAAAGAGGGGGTCGGGATAAACTCACTGGCGGGGGAGGGGTAGGGGCATAAATTGATAAATACATAGATAAATTTAAAAAAAACGAGTCGCAGGGCTAAGCATGAAAACTAAGAAAAAATAAAGACCACGAAAAGGAAGGGAAAAACAGAAAAGGGGTAAAAAGCTATGTATTAACAAAATATTCATATGTCAAAATCCATCACTAAATTAGATTTTTATGTTGAAAAAAACACATTTTTCCTTCCTTCACTCGCTGGGTATTTCAAGAAGTATTATCACACGCGCCAAATGGTGCCCTCTAGTCTCAGGGGCTCTCATTACGTCACTAAATAGAACAATAAAGGATCGTTTATGATCATATTTTTATGTGAAAAAATATACTCCAGAACCCCCCCCCCCCCCGATCAAAAACATTGAGTGTACGAATTTGAATTTAAATGATAGCAATTATAGTGTATAATAATATGTACCATTTGTATATACCGCAGCTACTATAATTGCATGTACTCAACTGCGATTGATACATGTACTTGGTATCATATTATTACCCCGGCTGTAGCTGAGCCGCCGTATAGGTGCTAAAGCATTCAAGGAATAAGTCCTACCCATTCACCTCACCTGGGTCGGGTGCATCACAATGTGGGTATATTTCTTGCTGAAGGAAAACACGCCATGGCTGGGACTCGAACCAACGTCCCTCTGCTTGAAAGACGAGTGTTGTAACCACTAGACCACGACGCAACCAATGTGATTGTGTATGTTGAATGTTGACCCAGATATCATGACAAAAATTTGCCAGATGCGAAGTATGTAAACAGTATGTGCTTTGGGTTGGAAGAGTATTTAGACAGATGGGATGTTCGGTTAAGAACGTGTGGAAAGAGGAACACGGTCCTGTAGCAGAAGTTGTTGCGTTTGTGACGAGGAACGAGCGATTCCAACACAATACCAAAATGCGCTCATCCGATTGGCTGAAAGCCAAGTTGCGTTTGATTTTTGAAGTTGATTTGAAATACAGCTCTTTCTGCAAAGTGTTCCAGATCTGTTAACAGATCAACCACATGAGATGTTTATTACAGCATGGACATGCATTGATTGATAAGGGAGAGAAACAAGGGAGGGAGAGAGGGGGGGGGGGAGGGAGGGGGGGGAGAGAAGGGGGGGAGGGCAGATAGATAGTCAGACAGAGAGACAGACAGATTATGACAAAGAAAGGGGGGTAGAATACAACATAACGTATTATCTGTTGAATTCGTAGCCTAAAGAATGGCTCGTATTTAAAGGAAGGGGAGAGGTTGCTTTAATATTAACCAATATGAACTGTTTTTTATCCAAGCGCGGATTCAGGGGGGGGGGGGTACGTTGGGCACGTGCTCCACCCCCCTTGAGAAGCAAAATTAAAATTTGTATGCCTCTGGTCGTCTCACCTGCATCACGCGATTCAACATAGCAGCAGTGCTGACTTTGAAAACTACTATAACTCACACAAAATGTTCAGTGATAATTGGTTACTCTTATTTCCACGTTTTATGAATTAGACCAATACACTTACAGAGATAGGATGGTAATTCAACAAATACCTCCGATGCGGCCAAAGTTCATTAATCTCACATGACCTTTGACCTTGATCATGTGACCTGAAACTTGCAAAGGATATTCAGTGATACTTGATTACTCTTATGTCCAAGTTTCATGAATCAGATCCAAAAACTTTTAAAGTTTTGATTGTAATTCAACAGGTACCCCCAAATCGGCCAAAGTACATCGACCCTAAATGACCTTTGACCTTGGTCATATGACGTGAAACTCATGCAGGATGTTTGGTGATACTTGATTACCTTATGTCCAAGTTTAATGAACTAGGTCCACATATTTTCTAAGTTATAATGACATTTCAAAAACTTAACCTCAGGTTAAGATTTGATGTTGATTCCCCCAACATGGTCTAAGTTCATTGACCCTAAATGACCTTTGACCTTGGTCATATGACATGAAACTCTGATAGGATGTTCAGTAATACATGATTAACATTATGGCCAAGTTTCATGAACTAGGTCTATATACTTTCTAACTTATGATGTCATTTCAAAAACTTAACCTTAGGTTAAGTTTTGATGTTGACGCCGCCGCCGTCGGAAAAGCGGCGCCTATAGTCTCACCCTGCTATGCAGGTGAGACAAAAATGCCATTAAACCGAGGTATGCCCCCTCTCTCGAAATTGAAGACCTCTTTTTTTTGGCTTGTCATTTTTTTTTTCGGGTATTAAAATAATATCCTTTATTTTTGGTTGAAAACCGTTTTTTTTTCTTTGCTTGTCAATTTTTTTCGGGTACGAAATATCCTTAATTTGTGGTTGAAAACCTTTTTTTGCGTGTCAAAAATTTCCACCATAAAAATTGCCTCCTTTTTGGAAAATCCTGGATCTGCCCCAGGGGCAGATGTAGGATTTTCCAAAAAGGAGGCAATTTATTATAAATTAATTTATCTTAACAGTAAAGTGACTGTCATACATTTGGATGTTGAAGGAGCGACAACTGACACGAAAGGCCTTCTTCTGTAAATGCAATATTCTGTCTAGGTATTAGATGTGTGTGTATGTTTCCCAGACAATCGCCCCTTATTTAAAGTAAGGTAAAATAAATAATGTTGAGTAAAGCATTTTTTAGGGAGGAGGGTGGAAGTAAGGTCTGGGCCTTATTGATAACACCCATATTGCCTGAAATTACTTTACTTTGATTCCAATGACGCTTGTAGGACACTAGGCCTGTTCATCGATCATAATGAACTTTAATGTATACTCCACACTATCAGTTACACGTAGTTGTGGCAAGTGGCAAGATAGAAATTACATTACTAAAATGTCGTACACAAAAGCAACATCCTTATTTTGATCAACATTTTTTTGATTGGCCGCTACAATCTGGCTTTTTTTTTGTTGGTTTTTCAGGGGGTAGTCCTAACTAAAGACTGAAGTTTTAAGTATATGTTAGTATTTATTGCTATAAACAATATAAGGTATCTCATGTGGTCTTAATATATAATGCGAGCGCGAAGCGCGAGCTAAAAATCTTTGATATGTTATGTCCTTAGAACTGAAGATTCAGAGCAGTTTTTATAATCATGAACAAAGATAAGTATCCGACTAAACAATGCGAGCGCGAAGCGCGAGCCGAAATTTTATCATATAGTAACGTGAAAAGTGACTCAATTAGGACTGTTTTTAGTGATTAATGAAGAGGATACAAGTATCACCAATCAAATAATGAGAGTGCGAAGCGCGAGTTCAAAATTTCTGATATTCCGACCTGAAAAAAATAAACAGTCTAAGCGCGTTTTAAGCTGTGTGTCTCAAACAATTAAATGCGAGCACGAAGCATGAGCTTAATTTTTTGACATACTGACATGATAAAGGAGCATTTTGACAAATTTTGGTAAGAATTTCCAAAGAGCATAGGTTTCTCACAAATCAAACAATTTGTGTAAATGAAACAAAATAATGAAAGCTTGATGTGCGAGCTAAAAATTGTGTGCAAATTGATATCAGAACTGGATATATTGTATATATATTGGTTATATATTAGTGTCATTTAACCCTCTTGAATGGGATTCATTACACAGGCAATGCGAGCGCGAAGCGCGAGCGAAAAATTTTATATAAAGTCTATTTTCCAATTCTTCCCCTCACCTTTTTTGGGGTATCCTTTCGGGGTCGGGCAGGTCGTTACGAGGCTGTAAATTACCCATCATGGGTAAAATACCTCTTTCTTACCTTTCTTTCTGTTTTTCGTAGTTTCTATCAAGGTAAAGAGTCCACTTTTTTCTGCAGCTAGCTAGGTTGTCAAAAAATAGGGGGGGGGGCGGGGCCGGCTTGGCCCCCTCCTGGATCCGCGCCTGTATGAGTAGAGTAAAATTCACAGAGGACGATCAAAATCGATTGTGTGGATATAGAAGTACATGTTGGAGTAAAAAGGAGATAACGATGTGGATATACATAAAATTCAACGGAAATCAGGTCAAATATGTGGAATGTGATTATTTTTAAAACAGTAGTCAAAATTTATTTGTTTGTTATGTTAAAACAGTTGTCCGGTACATCTTAATTATGGCACTATTGCCGGCTTAAAACGAAGCTCGAATTTCAGTTATTTTCCCAGCGTATCCATCCCAATAAGACACCGTTAGAAAAAAAAATCGCGTCGAAATCCAAAACCCGAGTGATTTCGCTTGCTCACATGACCCGACTGATTAGTACAAGCCACTTTATTGATATTATTCATCACCGAATTTCCACATAATTTGACATTATCTCACTCATTTTGCATTTCCCCCTTTAAAGAGTATGGGATAAAAATGGAATTGGTGTCGGGCACTAGCGTACCTAAGGGGGGGGGGAGGGGGAAGACTGCCCCCCCCCGGTGAGGCACAACTCACGCAGGGGACGTACCCCCCCCCTGCTGAGCCACAACTGATCCAGGGGACGTGCCCCCCCCCCCCTTTGAGAAGCAAAATTAATAATTTGTACTGTAAACATACAATGGAAATAGACTTGTGCCCCTTCTTTTGAACTTGAAGGCCCTTTTTTCCTTGTCAAATTATTCCTCGGACGAAATATTCTCCAAAATATTTGCGCCCCTTTTGGAAAATCCTGGGTACGCCGCTGGTGTCGGGCGTACATCTATCGTGTCGTCCCCGAGCCTGCACCCTTTCTCAACTGAACATTCCATCAATTTCGACGCCTATGAAGAGGGAACAACAACATCTCCCAAACTTTAATAAAACTGAAATGCGAATCTCTTCCAGATTATAGAATCGTAATCCAATTTTCAGTCTTATTTATTATTTTTGTCTGGGTGAGTTTGAATTTAAAGAAATTCGAGCTAGGTACATTAGGTATTCGTCCATCCTTCTTGTCAGTTGGACTGTCAAGGCAAATTACTGTCAAAGTTAATTCTGTTTGTTTTGAGGTGAGATATATTTTTTGTTTGAGCTTGGACTCGGGATGCAAAGTGATTCTCATCCAATACATTGACGTTCATGGTTTGAAGCGAGATAAAAGGCGGGAGAGTTGGGGGTGGGGTGGCCCGGGAAAGAGAGAGAGAGAGTGTGTGGGAAGAGAGGAGGGATGGAGAGCAAAGATGGTTAGAGGGAAAGAGAGGGAAAGGGAAGAGAGAGAAGTAGATAAACTGGATTATTTCCAATTCGTCTAGTTGCTAACTCGTCTACTATCATTTGGTCTACCGTCAGTTCGTCCACTATCCACATGCCTTTGGTCTATATAAATTGCCAATTCCTTCACCCACAACTGGGCGTTGTGGCGTGCGCCTGTAATCCAACCTGTGGGGAAGTTACAAACTGATGCAGAGGTTCGAAGTTCGAGCCCTGGTCACGTCTTTCGGATGGTGACGTTAAAGGTCGGTCCCAGACGTAAATAATCATATCTGATTGGTACACGTCTGACAAAACGCAAATACACACACACACCACCACCATTTTGTCTAATAACCAGTTGGTCCAATAGCCAATTAGTCCATATACTATTTTGTCTAATAATGGACTAAGTGTTAATTGTGCAAAATGAAAGTAAATGAAATGGATATTAGACCAACTGGTTATGAGACGAGATGGTCATAGTCGAAATGGTGATTAGACGTAGTGATTATTGGACCAAATGGTTGTTATATGAAACGGAATGGCATTAAACTAAATGAAAGTAGACCATGTGGTGTGTGGACGAGTTGTCAGTATAGACGAAGTGCCAATTAACTGATACACTCATCCACACCGGGGGGGGGGGGGGGTCAATATCGAGTCAAAGCACATTCGATCGCTCATGGCAACGGAAATTCGACTATTGTTGAGACAAATGAGCATGAGAGATTATTTGAGCAAAATCTTAAGAAATCTTACATTAAAGGACAAGTCCAACCCAACAAAAAGTTGATTAGAATAAAAAGAGAAAAATACAACAAACATAACACTGAAAATTTCATCAAAATCGGATTTAAAATAAGAAAGTTATATATGACATTTTAAATTTTCGCTTAATTTTTTTATATGCAAATGAGGAGACTGATGACGTCATCCACTCGCTATTTCTTTTGTATTTTATTATGTGAAATATGAAATATTCTAATTTTCTCCCCATTGTCAAGTGAAACAAATGTTAATTCCTCCCTGAATGTGTGAAATTAGCATTGTTTAATATTATATGGTTCAGTCACTTGGTCCTTATTGTCAAATCTGTAAAAAATGAAATATTGTGTAATTCAAACAATAAAAAACAAAAGAAATAGTGAGTGATGAACATCATCATGATCATCAACTGCCTAATTTGCATGTCACTGAGTTTTGCATATCATTGTTTTGTGAAAAATAAACGAAACTTTAAAATGTCATAACTTTCTTATTTTACATCCGATTTTGATGAAATTTTCAGCTTTAGGCTAGTTTGATTTTTCTCTATTTATTCAAATCTACATTTTTCTGAAATGGACTTGACCTTTAAGTCTTTGTATTTTTTATCAATATATATTCTTAATTTCAAAGGTGCGAAAGGATAAATAAAACAAAGGCTAGGGTGACGCCCCCCCAAAGAAAAAATGAAACGTTCAGTCTTTACCTTAGGCACAATATAATTATTTTGTGTCTGTGATAAAAATAGATAAATGACACTTGTTAAGGTGTCTGGAAGTTGTGATTTACGCAAGATGCAGGAAATTTCATTCAGCATAAAAGGAAAGATCATTCGATCACCGCCACTTTTGAGTTTACCCGACAGGAAAATAAATATAACGGTCTATAATTGCCGGATGTACCTGGTCGTGTGGATTTTTTTTTTCGTTTGCCATGTTTAAAACGTGAAGACGGACTTGGGCGGGGGCTACTAAGATATGGTCACTTAATTTTTAAACAATCGTAAGTGTTGGGCTCATGTCGGATTGGTAGCTTTTCCTTAGTCATGTTAGTATTTGGTGGAGTTGCTGCCAACTCCTAATGGAAACGAGGGAGGATAATCGTTTATACGCCACTTTCTGTTGCACTTGTATTCTTGTTGCAGGGGTCTGTGAACAATTTTTTTGAAGAGTGGAGGGGTGGGGGTATTGGTTTGTAAATATAGTTATGTAACAACAGGTTATATCTCTTCCAAACAAAAGCGATTTTGGTCAGAAAAAAAAGAAGCAAAGAGAAAAAGGTTTTCGCTTTTCAAATAAAGGTGATTTTGGTCAAATTTCACCATACCTGATTTCCAGGGGGTGCTGACTATGATATATAAAATACCCAGCACCCCTTGACACTTAAAATGTTCGGCAACATACCGTCCACTGTGTTGAGTAATTATGTTGGTAAAAATATATATGTATATATATTCAGGGCAATAATTATCGAATTTTTAGTAAATTCATTACTCAATTATTTAATTTCATTACCAATATTGGACGGATTTTAACCAATATCTGTGCGGGCAGTACATTGCCCAAGGATGGTTGAAAGTTGGGCATTTTTTGCCTTACTATTTTGTGTGGACAAAATTTTGGGAGTTGCTTCAGCCCCCCCCCCCCGCTTCCCAGGACCATGTCTCATTTCTTTCTTAAAATGTTCTCTACCAATAGATCTACAGATGTATCTCTATACGCGAATTTAACCTTCAGTTATGCCATTTTAATCTTTGGTTTTCAAAGTGTAACACTAGCCTAAAACTTCTTTGAAACATGTGAAAAGATTAACAATTATTGGTCATAATGCTGTTCACCGGAAGTGCAACCTCTCGATGGGATGCTTTCACTTCCTGTTAGAAGGAATAATCAATCCACACCATATTGATATGAGAAACACATGCATTTATCGAACGCCTTTAAAATCTATAGTGTTACAGGATAGTCACCCTAGATTTTAATGTCTTTTACAGGCCATTTTAGCTTTCTTGTTTTGTGTTATTCATTCTTTTTACCAGATGGCGGCTGACGAAACCAAAATTGTCGCTAAAAGAGATGGCAGTTGCATTCAAAGAAAATCAGCCTACATTACAAGACACATTTTGCTATTTTAGGAGCGCAGGTCAACACATTATTTAAATGGCACGGAATTCACTTGAGACAAGGGATTAGATTTTTGTTATCCTTCCTGATAACTGTCATGATTTTAGGCACGCGACATCACATTTTAAGAGTATCCATTATGATTCTACTTTTTTCCTATAACCACAAATGTTCCAAATCTACTTTGAGCATGCGTCCAGACTAGTCTGCAGGCACAGACCCTGATTGAAACTTTGATAAACCAGTAAGTCTCCACGCAAAGACTAGCACATACAAACCTTGCTGTTTCAATTCAGCGAGAGGGCCTTCAGTAAACAAGGCATGCATGAGTAGGCTGCAATTCAGACCCTTTACTCGAGGGAAGGGTTTGCACAGCAGACCACGCCTTGCTTTATACTGTCAAAAAGATATGCTTATTCAATGAAGTATGTCTTTTGATTTCTCCAATTATTGTTAGTACTCCAATCAGCAAGACGGGCAGCCCACGTAGATATTAGCGAGCGAACGAAAAGACCGAACCCATTCGAAAATTGAAAATTGAGCATCAAGTGATTTTTTTTTTGAATACGTATAGATATTTATGTTTGAATTGGTAAATGCATTTTTTTAAACAATACCATGCTAGACACGAAGGCCTATAATATCAATACTCATTATAGCCTATAGTAAGAAATACAAGAGGACAGGGACATTTTTCATATCTTATCCTTCAAATTATTCTACATAACCTATCCATCTATATTTGAGATATTATATTGCTTTGGTTCGATTTTCTTTTTAATTTAAATAAGATCTCTGGTCCTCTCCAGCAATTTCACTTCGCATTTAGACGGGAGAGTTCTCGTATGTATACAACGTATAAGTACCGGCCACTTTGGGGTGTTAATCATTTTTCAATCAATGGCGTAATGAAGCCTTCGAAAATGAAGCGCATGATAAGAGAGGGCCCCAAGAGAGCGAAGCGAAAGAGCAAAAATTTTGGCATTGTAAAGACAATCTAGATTTCAATAGTTTCGTATACATGGTATAGTATCAAGTCAAATCATTATCCAGTATTCATTTTCTTTTCGTTTTCCTTCTTTTATTTTTTTTAAAACTCTGTAAGAAATTTGCATGATACGCCATTTCTGCACCCCATGACTTTTGGGGCTCTTTCCGCTACTGCTGTTAGAAAAACTATCAAGCTCAAAAATGCGACATTATGCGTTCATTTTCGTCAATACAGTCATGACTACAGTTTATCCTTGGACCGCGTAATACTGCAGTCACATTGCCCATACCATGCCTACGGCAGCCGTTTTTTGTGTGTGTTTTGTTGAAACCACTTATAATGTAGCTGGTAATAAAAATGTTTAAACGGCTGTTTTCTACTCACCGTATGGCCGCCGTAGAGCAAGTATGACTGAGGTATAAAGCCATTGAGTCATGAATCCATTTGGATTTCATTAAATGGATTCATCATTTCTCCAGACAAATTGGAAGATTGGTTAAGGATGCGACTGTCGTATAATTCGTCAACATCATGCATTCGTCACCATACAGGCCCATAATTATACGCAACCTTTTAATTTTATCGATATGACAAAACAAATGTAGATTGTGCATGCACGTTGCTTGCTTATACAGAATAAGACAATTGGAGAATCATGTCGACGATAAAAGATATATTTCATATTTTATAATATTGTTTCAAAAAGGTTCTGCAGGTTTTGTAACCATGGTAACAGGAAACGCACAATTGAATCAGAAAAATGATATATGACATTTTCATATTTCCAAGCTGATGTCAAAGTATGCTCCACTGCACAACATGAGTTAAAATTAATATTTCTATACATGATGATACATGGTGCATGTCATAATAGTGACGTCATCACCTACCTCTTACGGTCGAAATTCAGGCAAAGTTTCCAAATAAAATGGTAGTACTGATTGTTTACCCTCGCCAGCATAACCACTAGGGTATATACTTGTTGCAGAAGAATGTAATTTAGCTGTGATGTGACTCTGGAATGAACTTCCACCCAGACATGGCATCTAGAACATCTTAAGACCACGCCTTCCTAAACTGCCAAACGGTTGGCCAAGTTGGATCAAGTCGGATCTTTGAGGCCCAGTGGATTAGTGTCCTTACTTTGAAAAAAAAATCGTGGGTTCGAATCTCAGGCATGGCGTGCTATTATTCAGCAAGGAATTGATCCACAGTATGTTGCACTTGACCATCGCAGAAATACTTTCCTCGATTTCTGAATGATTTTCGCCGGGGGAGGGGGGGGGGGGGGAGCAAAGTCCTAGAAATCGACCCTCTCTAAGATCCGTGCCCTGTATTATAAAAGATGCGATCAACTGTATAATTAGGTGTAATTGTAACAATATCAATCATATATCTTTATGTTACCCCCATGGTATAAGTTTGGGCGTTAGTATACCGTCTCTTGTAACTTCACAATGTTAGCCATGGTTCTTTAGTCAAATGAGTTTCCTTGTCGCCCCCCCCCCTCCCATACCTCACTGATACCCCTTTCATAAACCCCATTAAAATGAATTAGGCGGCTAATAGCAGCATAATTTGGTCGTAAAATTGGAGGAGGACAAGAGTTATCCGCATTACTCTGATGCTGCTATTATCCGCATAATAGCAGCATCGGGACAAGATTTTGAGTTTATGAACGCATTTCCAAATTATGCGGATAATTGCCATGGTGCGGTCACAAGGTCACCCTTTTCCAACACAACCGCATCGGAGGGGGCGTGTCCAGTTGTCATGGCGATTATCCCCCTTTTTCAGGACGGGCGCTCGTAAAAATAATGCGGCTTATTTTCGGAGTTTATGAACGCAATTTTTATTGAATTATCCGCATTACTCTTAGGCGGCTAATTGGAGGATAGGTTTATGAAAAGGGTATTATATTGTCCATGCCATACATAAATAATATCTGTCATTATTTCCACTATTCAAATATCTTCCAAACGAATCTAACAGTTTACAGCTACCAGAGACTAGCCTCTGGGAGCAGACTTCTTAACCCCACCCATCCCCGTGGGATACTATCAAAAGAAAATGAACTCGAGACATGACGACAAAGACATAAGGATAAGGACCAAGTGCAAGGTTAATGTCCGGTCGCATCCCGGAATTCAGGAATGTTATTTCAAGAGGACGAGATGAGAAAAGCGTTTAAGTGGTGTATATCAATTTTGTAAATGGGGTACTTGAGGTTTAAAATAATATAAGATATGTGAATAGAATAAAATTCAACGAACAAAACGCAGAACATTGCATCACAAATTTGACGAGAATATTGAACATGTTGAAGACGTTAGGGATTTTCAGAATTTGGCAATACTTTGTGAAAACAGTTATGAGAAAGCCGTCATGAATGTGCAATAGGCGTGATAGGTCATAAGTAGCAAAACGTTTTTCTTTATAATTCTTTTAGGATAGGAATTTAATAAACAATAATTCTATTAAATAAAATACAAATGAATAAAAGGGGTAGTGATATCGTCAACTCAATAACTGCATATTCATGAGGACGTGCACAGAACATTGTCACGTAAATAATGCAAAATTTTTCAGTCCTAATCCAATTTTGAGGAAATCTCCAGAGTTACGTTTGCTTGATTTTAATGACTCAAAATTCAGTTTGAGCATCGGTTTGAATCCCAAAAGGGATAAAATCCAAGTGTACGGCGAGAAGATCCCGATCATTTATCATTTTGTCAAAATTACTCACCAATTCAGTTTTCAGTATAGAGCAGACAAAGCCTCAAAAACGTCGTTCCAATTGTTCACCCCCCCCCCCCATTTTTTTTTCTTTTTGTAAAATACAATTGCAGAATAGTGGGGTTTTATCATTTTGGTTTTGTTTTGACAGCTATGACTGTTGCGTGACAAGTGCGTTTCTTGACCTTGTCACACAAATCCTAACCATCGCTTTAAAGCTCTTTATTCAGATGTGGGTCCCAATGGTTTAATGACTTATGCCAGTCACGCTAGTCACACCACTGAAACCGACTCCAGACCGAACAGAGCTAATACGCTATTCATAATGGCATTATATGGATCGGTTTGCCGTGGGTGTGCCTATCGCCTTACAACCTTTGTGGCTGGTCAATATCATTGTGAGGTCTCAAGCTGACAGTGGTAATCGAGCGGGACTGCATTAATTGGTTGTGCAACATGCTGGGCTTGACTCATTTACCGGCCACGCCTGTCAATTAGCGGCTGCTGCATCTATTATTCTCGATCTATTCCATTCGACCACGTTGTTTCGTCCACTCCATACCCTATTTTGGTCAGGGGTCCTTCATCATAGGTGAACTAAATATTTTGTTCTTTGTTTAAGTGGAATTTCAATTTTGACAGTCGAACATCAGAAGAATGAATATTAGAACCTATCAAAAATTAGAAAATTTGCTAAATCGTATATATCATCATAATAATCGTCTTCATTTTCATCATCATCATCATCATCATCATCATCCTCATCATCATCATCATCATCATCATCTTCCTCGTTTTCCTTCATGATTCTATATTATAGCAAGATTTTTTTTCTCTCTCTTTGTAGCTTATTATATTTTGATAATTCGTAGTCATCCAATCTGCTCATAATATGATTATATAACTAGTATATGTTTCGTTTTTTTTATATATATATATCAAGCATTTTGCTTACAGTGACAGTCCATTTTCTGCAAGTGATTTTATGTTCAATGATATATATTTCTGATTTATTGTCAAAATGTCTGTGTTATTGCATGTTGTCATATTATATTGTTATATGTTAGAAGAAAATAAATAAGGATCACATTCCAATGACAGAGTGAGACCTTTGAAGGATCTTTCAAAGACCAAATATTGACAAGGTGTTAAAGCAGTCTCCAAAATCATTGAACAAATTATCATCTCTGTGGAATGGCTCCGAAAGACCCCCACTAACAAATAAATAAGTCTAATAAAGTGAGTGGTACTTCTTGTCGTACTAGTCTTATGGAGATCTTTTGATGGTCTTTCAGATATCTCTTATGCAGCAAATAATCTTTCAGAATTCTTTCCATGGACTTTGCCTGGTCTTTCAGTGATCTTTCAATGACATTCTATGAGTCTTACAGTTCTCTCTTTCTTCGATTAATTTAGTGAACTAAATTTTTGCGTATCCTGTTAATAAATTTTCTGCTTATCTGTTATGTATTGTAATGCGCAGTTGAGTATATCCAAATAGAAATTGCGCAATATAAATTTACAATTATTATTATTATTATTATTATTATCTCTGCTAAAATCTTGAGAGACTGTCGAAAGATCAAAGAAGTATTGATAAGAACTTTAAAAGTTCCTCGAAAGACCACTGCTGAAAGACTGCAAAATGAAAGACCGTCAAAAGACCACTTTCCTGTAAGACCGCTGAAAGACCGTTTTGAACCGTTTCAAACAGTTTTCGAGATCATGGAGACAATGAAGACCACTGAAAGATCCATCAGGAATCGTGAAAGAGCTCGGAGATCTTTTAAATTTGTCGAAAGACCTTTGAAAGATCAAGCAGATTTCATGGTTTTACGTCTTTCAGAGGTCTTGCTCTCTGTGGAATGGGGGTTTAAATCAAATTAATTCAAATACAGGCCTATGCTATGGCCTACACCGTCACCTAAATCATATTTTCTTGGATTAAAGAATAACGCCTTTTGGCTGTTCCACATTTGGAAGACACAAAGCATGGTATCCTGGTAAAGCCGCACAAACCATAATGAGAACATAAGAACTGAATAATTAAATACCGTAATTTCAAAATATTTTTTGTAAATAATTTATTGAATTGCTTGTATGACGATCACAAAAAAATACAATTCCACAACTATTTGTAGGAGATATACTGTCCGAAATGTGGTTTATAGGAAGTTGCCTTTAATTTATGTTTGATAGCGGAAATCAATTCCCACTCAACATGGTAAGAGAGGAAGGGGGGGTGTGGGTGGGTGAAAATAATAACATCTTGCACACTTAACATGCTTGAAAAGAAACTCCTGGACCACCTAAATCATTTGAGTGGTTGAAACTTTGTAACAAATAATTCGAAGCACTATGCAAATTGTACTTGAAGTACACGAACCGAACCAGGTGACACCTATTTACCATGTGAAGGAGACGGGAACCTCACTCGATTATTCCTTGGAAATCCATCTATACCTGAACCATTACAGGACAATGAAACCATTGGAACAGGTAAGTTTGTATGACAAGAGACACATCAAAGAACAAGATAAAAACATTTTGAAAACAATTGAACAAACTGTGATAAAGTTATGATCATTTGAATGTTGAGATTACTGATGCTATGTACAATCCTCCAATCGGCAACGCGACTAGGATGCGTGATTTCACACAAGCACGATTCTCTACTTGGGGCACTGGATATTCTGTAAACCCCAACAGTGGCGTAGCGAGTAAAAAAAAAATTGAGGGGCCAGGTATGGGGCAAAATCTCTAAAAAGTTGAGAGTGAGCAAAATTTTTGATATTTTTTATTACTTTTTTGTGATATATTTTGACATAATATTAAGAAATGATATACATGTATTATACCGTTCTCTTTTTCCTTTGTTTTTCTTTCCTTTTCCTTTTTTCTGTTCACATTTCTTTAATTTATCTATTTATTCATTCATTTATGATTTTATTCATTTATCTATCTTGTTTTATTTTATTTTATTTGTTTATTGATTTACTTATTTATTTTATTATTATTATCATTTGTTTTTTGGGGGGCGGGGTCCCAGCCCCAGGCTCTACGCCACTGTCCCGAAACAGGTTTTTCGCTCATTCCAATGGAAGTATAAACTATGTGCCCGTATTATATTTTATTCGATCTGTATTACATTTGAATAGAACACATAATTCATGAACAGACTTCTGAAAAGTTGAAAATAGGTACTTGTTTGACAACACACTTCTTTGTCGCAATGCCACTGGAAAGATGTCCATATCATACTGATCTCAACATACATATGCTCTAAACTTACTTCCTTTTTTTTCTCAAGTTTTCATCATTTTCATAAAAGCAAACTTGTTTCAAGGGTTTTTATCCTCGATAAGACCCCATCGCTTAATGTTGCCTCATCATACCGTCTCAGAGGGTCATCGTACCTAAACGAAATATCCAACGAATGGCGGCGCGCCGTAAATTTGACAACCTGTTCATCATTCGTTCGTTTTAAATATCAAGAATTCAACACTAGACATCAGTTAATCGAATATTTCATTTAGGAATATACTTTGATATCCTGCAAAGAGTCCTTTTGATCTAAAACATGTACTTGAACGATAACCCGAAGAGCTTTTTGGGTAATTGGCAAACTAGTCAGTTTTTACCCTCGTTGTCTTGCTAAATTACTTTTTATTTTCACTTATAACTAAGTTGATGATCCATGGGTCTTGAGTTCAGGAAAGTACCACCAAAGAGGCTCATGAAAACATAATAAACAAACAAGCAAAATGCATCCCTAAATGGCGTAATCCGCTCGATCAAATTAGCGACCCTACATGACATATTAACGAGTGAGACTAGGGCCCCACCTTCCAAAGAGTCAATCAGGGGAGCGTTTCATGAAAGGACTTGTCGGACGTTTTATCCGACAAGTCCCATTTTATCCGACAGTTACCATAGGGACAGTGCCTCTCAGCCAATCAAATTCATGGAAAGATGTCAGATCTGACAACTTGTCGGATGAAAATATTGATGAAACGCTCCCCCGATCAACCACAATTACGAATAGCCAGCATCGTCAACATTCTAAAATGCATACATTTGTTCAGAACATTTTCTAGATATGATATATATTCATACATTTATTATTTGTTTGAGAATTAAGTGTGTCTCTTTTTTTACAAATGACATTGTTCAAGGTTCCTGTAAAAGAAAAATATGACCCAGCATGCCCAGGGATCCGTCTAACAAAGTGGTGTTCTTGTTGCAATCAGTCTCAGCTGTATGGAAATCCGTCATTGTAATCATTGTTCTTCAAATAATTTTGAACAATATCCTTATTAAACAAAGAAGAAGCACACTGAATTGTCGAGACAACGATGAATGTATGAGTATATATCACATCAAAAAAATATTTTAAACAAAACGCTTTCTAGATGTTGGTATTGCTTGCTTTCCGCAGCTGTGGTTGATCGGATCCACGACCTACCAATATATTGTGGCGATTGGTGCTGAAAAAAATGCACCTGTTTTTTTAAGCTTGTCAAAGGACGTCGGCGATGCCTAGGTGTCTAAAACAGGACCCTTTCCGACATTTTTTTTGTTTGCTTGCAATTGTTTTTGATGTGGATGCCTAGCAGGCCAAGTGAAGAGTGACTCCAGTATAATGAGTGGAGAGATCTTTCATAGAAGCACAAATCCGAAATCTGAAATTATTATTATTTTTTTTCGACACGTTGATCTTTAAGGCAATTGACATTCCTAAATTAAAAAAAAACTAAAATGACCAACTTAATCAGAGCTTCATTTCGGTTTTTCAGGATGTTGAAACGTTTTGAAAATGCTAAATTTGTGCTGATATCACATAAACAAATCAACTTGCAGTTGCCGAATAATTTTCATGAAAAACAAATTAATCAGCGATAGCTAATCTATACAGGTATAAAAAAAACCGCACATGAAATTATTGTCAAGCTACAAGAATGTCAGACATGCTTTATGACCTGATTCAGGCATACACATGCCTACCAATCTACTTTCCCTGACCACTTCCATCTCATAAAACTTCAAGCACAACACTGGTATACATAAACTATATTCCTACTATTCATCACAGAAAATGACCTCAAAACTGAACAATACATTTTTTATAATCAAACAGTATGAATTAAGCTCATATTTACAAACATTTCTGTGATCTAAAAGGTACTATTATCTGCCGCTCATCCGTTACAATCATTATAATCGCCTGTTAACCAATAGCATATCTGAGCAAACTTGAGAGGCGTGATACGTATTGCAACGTTATTGACAACCTGTTCACCATCCAGGTCATAAGCTTGCTCTCCCGAATAGACACCAACCACTTTCCGTGTCCATTGCGTCAACAAACCGTCCCAACGACGGACATAAATCCCCGCCCCAACCGCGTCACTGTCGCCGTCGCACTGCTGATATAATATCTCCGACGTTTCTCCTTGTAGATCACAGAAGCGGTAGTACAGCGCGGCGTCGTTTGGCGAGTCAAGCGCGTTCATGTGCAGCTGCGAATCCTCGGGGACGTTCACCGAGCTCGCGACGCTAACGTTGAGGTATGGCCGATCTGGACTCCTTTTCAGCGCCAAGACCGCATAGTCCTTATCCAGAGGTAAATTCCGGGTTTGCTTTAGTCTTGTCCAATCGTAGGGAAGGTAGGCTTTGGCGACGCGAATCCAAATCAAAGCTTTCTCCCATTCATCAGTAGATATTTCCTCTGGTTTGAGGCTTCGTTGACGGCGGAAACCAATGTTTAACTCCCTGATCGGCACGATATAGCGTCTTCCGTCGTGGATGCAACGCGCTGCGGTCAGGACGTACCGTTCCCCGATGAGAACCCCCGAACAACCGGTGGACAGTTTAACCGCTGCGGAATAAGGTTCCTTTGAAATGAACTTCTTGTCGTCAATTGGGAACCGCGTATTTACTCCGACAATCGAGCGTCGCCTCCTGCGATGAGAGTTCGCCTTCTCCTCAGATAAATTAGCCAAAATTATCCTCTCATCTGCTATCCAATGATTAAGATAGCTCACAAAATTATCATCAGGTGACAATTCGGTCTTCTGTTTGACACCGTCATCAGTGACTGTCTCAAATGCTAATAGTTCTCTGATCTCATTTTTCGTGTAGTTAAAGTCACGATACGCAGATGCACATTGCCCCTCACATTCGAGCTTTGGGTTACCACCGGATCCTTTATCTTCCACGGTACTATCCGTTTCATGTCGAATATCCGACACGGTGAGCTTACTGTGTCCTGGCGGGAAATGGATGGGGTGCCAGACTTCATGATAATAAGTCAGATTCTTGCCTGTTCCTTTCCATTTGAAATGACTCCCATTATTTCCCTTCTCCTTTTCGACCCCGACAACGCCAAATGGCAACAAGATTAATAATAGCGAAGCCGAAATCATGGTGACGTGTATTTATTGTCTAAATATTTTCCAGTAACGACCAGTGTTTTTACCGATGTGGCAATATGATCAAGTCGTTAAACTCAAACTTGACACGAGATTCCTAAATCATCCATGCTGGAGTTCTCACCTTCTTCCTGAATAAATGAAACTTGTGTCGATAAGGGCTGGTTCTAAATGGAAAGGCGACTAGGAATGAAAAACGTCCAATCTTTTTGAGTTTGAAAGTATTTCTGGATCATGTGAAAAGTCCTTCGTCCATTCCTTAGTGCGTACATATGATCCAAGCTACCACAACATTAGTCAGTGAAGACAATGTCTGCTACCCTGGGAGTATCAACGCAATCGTTCACCATTCACCAGCCATATAACATTGGAAATATTAATTATGCCGCGTCCGTTGCAAAGCAGTGACTACTCTTCAGTTCGGAAGCCTGCTTACGATAATAATGAATTGAACTCGACCACGCCTCTTTCAGGCGGGAAGGCAAGACGCGGCTTCTGATTGGATAGAAACTTGGACTATTTGATGACGTATTCTCGTGATGATGAGTTAAAAGGGATGAAGTCACAATGCGCTGCGGGTTACCGTAGGGGTTTGGGTTTCACGCTGATCTCGATCCAACTTGTGACAGAACATGATATACACACAATCTCCCTCGTGAACATTGGAATGTTGAATGATATTAAAGGACCTGTAAAGCGAATTTTGGAGCAAGAAAAACATTGAATTAACCAACTTGGAACATCAAAAAGCTTCTGTCCAAGCTCCTTGGTTGAACTATCTCTTTAATTTGAACGAAGTCTGCGGCATCAGGGTATGATGACGTTTGTACAATAATAATAACAATAATAATAATAGTAATAATAATAATAACGGTATATTTACCCAGGGTAGCAACTTCAGTTGCGAAAACTGTTCTCCCGGGGGCTTGGTATAAAACGCCAATACAGATTGAAAATAATAACTTTGTTTTGATTAAAACAAAACTTGCAGGATTTCCCTTTTAGAGGGAAAAACCCTTTCTGCCAATAATTATTGTTACCTCGTAATGGTTATCTAACGCTTACCTTAAACAAAAATATTTGCCCTAGATTACTTTTTTGTACTATATTAAAGAAAGCAATTCATTTTCTAACCCACTTACTTTATTACTTCATTTTAATATCAATATACTCCAGAAGATGACGAAGCCGTTATTGAAAATATAAATCGCCGACCCACAAAAGCAAAGAATATATGGGTATCACTTCTTCTTCTGGAAACAGCACAGGCCACCGTCTGTTGTAGTGTCGTACCGTATCAGGGGCTTACCTAAACTTGTCACGAGCGACGATTTTTTTTTTGGGGGGGAAAACTCAATAAGATTAATACAAAAAGAAATGATTAGCACCATTCCCGTCAAAACTCCAAACAGCTATGTAGAAAAAAACCGTGCAGTACGAAAAATCAATTGAATTCTGTCATTGGTTTAGGGCACTCTGCCCCGAACCCCTAAACCCCGCCCAACGGTTCCTTCGCCCTCCCTCGAGCAGCGCCATCAAGCAGAATAGAGAGATGGCTAGCGGCAGTTATTTCAGGATACATTTCTATGATACCTGATGCGGGGAGTCATTTTTCTTGTGTCGTCCATTCAAGAAATCTTGATGGAAATGGCTCTCTTCCAGGCTGATGCTTTATTATTACCAGAGAATTTACCATGTGCTATTTTGTGACGAACCCTATTAAACTTGGCTAACTTGACGTCTGCCAGTAGGTGGTCCGTTCGTAATAGGTCCATGGTTTGAGTGAGCTAAAAGGTAAGATCACGACGGAGTTAAACATGGTGAAAGCATAGAGCTATTAGCTCCATGGTGAAAGGGAGACAGGGTAGCAGGGTTGGGGCTGTATAGAAAGGTTTATTCAATTAGGAGTAGTACCAGTGGTGTAATGAGCGCAAAAATTTCTAAAGGGCACAACTATGGCGCATTTCTGAAAAGTCACGAGCGATTGAAAAGTTTCGTCTCTTATCATTGAAAATCTAATTTTGTAAGGCCTAAATGATGAAGCATATTCTCTGTCGAAAAAGGCGAGAATAAAGATTGAATGAAAGAAATCAAAGCAATAAATTGCATGAAAAACTATAAAATAAAAACATGACATAAAATATAGGGAAATAAATGAGGACATGGAATGTAGGTTTATGTTTGGGAGTGGCTGTTTTAGGGTCACCGTTAAAGGAAACCTCTGCATCGGTAAATTATTTTTAAGAAGGCTAGTCAAGATAAGGCCTTATCTACTAAAAAAATAACATAAAATGAAATAAATATGTAGAGATATTTGATTGGCGCATACATGTATTTATATATATATTTTTTTTAATGAGAGCGCCATTAAAAGCCGACCCGTGTATCTAAGTGGTGAATGTAGTAAACTAAAAAAGTAGAAGTATCCTTCACAGGCCTTTTCATCAAACCATGGACCTACGTACTGTCCAGTTGCAGTATATAGGTCCATGATCAAACTGACATCGACCTCATTATTACAAGTATAAGGACCTAAGTGCCCAACTTTGGAAAAAGGAAGCAAGTGACAGATCAGTCAAATATGAGTTATTGTTGTTTCTGAAACACCCTTTGTATAAGAAATGATCATTCTATGGAAAGATATTGAAGAAATTATGTTGTTAAATTGCATTGACGCCTATGTAAATGACGAACACACATTGCCCATTTACAACAAATGATACTTTGGTAACTTCCTTCCTTTTGCCAAAGTACGGCAATGCTCGGTATATTGATATTTTTTGTTTGCTTTTATTCTCTTTCAATTTGTTGTTTCTTGTTTTATCCATTTAACCATGCAAAATAATGTTATTTGCATATACCATTCACATTAAAGGTATGTTGATATATATATATATATATATTTGTCATCTTTTAAGGTTTTATTGAAGAGACAGCTTGTCTCTTCCTATTCATTGTAACTCTACTTTAAGTACCTATGTATCACGCGTGTCATGGTGTGTGTGTGAGGGTGTGTGTTATGTGTATGGGTGTGTGTGTTTGAATTGTAACATGTGTTTTCTTTTCCTTGTTTTGGGGGACTATGACTTACAAGTTTTTTAACTTTCATATTAATCTCCAATTTCATTCATTACATTAAATCGCGATTGTTGCATGTTACTTTGTATATATTTTATGATTTTATGATTGAAATAGATTGAATTGAAAAAAAAAAATTGAGTGTTGTGGTCACGATCTCAAAATGAGTTCAAACAGAATTCAATAAAGTTACCATCAAAGTGTTTGTATGTATAAATGAAAAAAAAATATGTACCAAATGACTCTGGTAGAAAATCTGTAATTGCCGAGAAATTAGCGAAACAAGCACGGATTTCCATCAAATGTCAGGTATTTTTCCAAGGAATATTGATAAACTGCTCACATCTGCTTTTCTGTGTTATTGATCTTTAAGAGTTCGTGATTTCACAAAGATATTTCATTGATGTTCCAGACATTACCAGATGTAGATCAATAATGGTATTGTGACCAATAACCTTGATTTAAAAGACTTTGTCAGGAAATAACTGTTTGCTTCAACTACTCTTCTACGTTTAACAACAACATAGTGTTACATTTGCATATAAGAATACAGATGAGGAACTAAACATAAACAGAAGATATGTAGTCAAATACGACACAAGTATCTAAAAAAGCCATACACCTAGGGAAGACAAAGGTACTTTAGATCCTATGCATCACTGTTTAGATTTAGATTTATTCATTTTCCGATCACAAAGCACAACAAAATCAAACAATACATAGTCAAATTAAATGAGTACGACATCAATGTATTGTTTATTGAATTTGAAAACCCAATTTAAAATTCACTTTTTGAACTTGCATTTAAAGGACGTCTTTGTTGTTTTGAAACTCTTCCAAAGAGCCGGGAGAATAAAGGTAGACCAGGCATAGCTTCCCGGAAAGAGTAAAGAGTTCCGCTACAGACGGATACTGCATTCGCTCGACTTCACACAATGCTATGGAAAACATAACGCTATATTTATATGTGAATGGAATTCGGAAGATAATTTCATTTATCTTCATAGATTGCACTCTTCGGTCCAGGCTAAGCCACCTTGGTGACCTGCACGTAAGCCTTGTTTATGGAGGAAACAGGGCTAATGTTCCCTCATCGTGAAGTGACAAGTGAGATGCGTTAGGCCAGTGGGTGTCTTTTATGTATCAAAAAAAAAATCAAGGGTGCTTGGGATGCTTCCCCCAGTAATACGGGGGGGGGGGGGGTACGGCAAAACGGGAGGAGACTGAGAAAAATTGAAAAATTAGAAGAAAAATAGTGAGCAATTTATTACGGGCATACGGATCCAATAAAGTGATCTGGGATGTTTGAAAAGTAACTCGTATCCTCAACTTCATAAATCGTTCCATCGATTTGTACCTTGAGTTTCTTCGACTTCTTAGTCGAGTGATCGAGTAAAGTGGAGAAGGTTGGGGGATGAAAATAGCCTCCCCCAAAAATAATGATACAAATATTTAAATGAATAAATAAATAAATAAATTCATTAAAATAAAACAAAAAAAAAATGTCAGGTCACCTTAGGGCCGTGCTCCGTGGGGACAGACCTACGACAAGATAATTTTTTATTATACGTTTAAAATACTTGTAGCACCCACGTCCATCCATTCTTCCAGTCAGCAACACAACTGCTGAGAGTAACAACACTTTTGATAAGGCCTACCTCCTTTCACACGGTAAAAAAACCCCGTAATTTGAATGATGATTCCAGTGAAAAATAAGGCTAATGACGAATTTTTAGGGCGTGTGAAACGAAACTAGAATCACGAACGCTTATGACAATCACGACTTCAAATTCTAATCCGGATGTGATTTCTAGTTAAGTTTCACTCAAGTTGAGGTACGAATTTTACGTGTGAAAGGCTTGACCTCCAAAACATATTTTTGGGGCGGAGCTTGCGTGTCCTTTCAAGCACTTCCCTAGATAATACAATTGCCAAGCACTGATCGGATCGATGCAGTGCTTTGATTAACAAGTCCCCAAGGACACAAACCGCCTTCTCTCGGGAATTCGAATTGCAATCATATTGTTTGTGTGAGCGTGTGAAAGGTCCGATGATTTTTAAAGACGAATGGCAATCATCAATGCAATGACGATTAAAGATTCACGTGTGAAAGGGCCCTAAGTCACCTGGTAACAAGTAGGCTAATGAAGTTGTCGATCTTTGACGTCATCTTGTATTGTTGGCGGGAGACCTTGAATGGCTTTGACAGTTTGAAAGGCAGTTGTTCTACCGTGGGCAGCTACGACTTGAATGGTTTTAATTGCAAGCAACAGTGATTGCCCGCGTGGTTGTTCTCTCTCATTGTTTTATCGCCTAGATCTGTCCTATAAATGATGAAGAAAAGGAATTATAATGTACTCAGAAGTGGGTTGTCCCACCCAAGATATATGCCCAACGTACCATGCCACTATATCATCACATAACTACTGAACATTGATACAATAAACAATCTTGGAAATAATAAAATAATCCTAGATTATGAAAATGTGACCGGGTAAGCTCAGTCGGTAAAGTGTCTGTCTGTCGAACTAATCGAGCCCACCCCGGGCGAATGACTGAAGCCTGCGTTGTGTGCAAACGTGCCCCTCTCTTGTTATGCAGGCTATGAAACATCGGAAAACATTTCGTCCCTCGGATGGTAGGTTAAAAGGAGGTCCCATGTATAGGAGAGTCCCAGGGCAATATTCAGATAAGAGGAGGGGGAAATTTCGGTTCAGTGGTCTACTGCACCCCCCTCCCGACCAGTTATATGGGGGGGGGGGGGGAGAGACCTGCATGTCATGGGGATTTACAGTTCGCCTTTCGCCTCTCAGGCACGCGTGACGTCAACAACAACAACAATAACAACAACTGCTACTACTATACTACTACTACTACTAATAATAATAACAATGATAATAAAACTATGAGTGTGTGTGTTTGGCGGGAGGGCTATGGGAGTGAGTTGAATTTATAAATGTTGACGTGGGTCCTAGATTAGGAATGTACAGAGTACTTTCTCAAAAGTAGCAGACGAGTAAAGGGGTATATACGGGAAGGGGCAAGACGACCTGGATATAAAGTTTGTAAATGTGGATTAGTCTGTGAAACAGAGGGTCGTGGGTTCGAATCTCAGTCATAGCGTAATTTCCTCCAGCAAGAAATTGGTCCACGATGTGCTGCACTCAGGTGAGATAAAAGCACTCTGACAAGGAATGTATTCCTTGAAACGCAGTGCATGTCGCAGCTGCTCTGCTAAAGCCAGGGTAATTATATTGTGCACTAACTGTCATGACTGTAGAGCGCTTTGTGACTGAGCGCTGTAAGAAAGTATCATAATTATTATTCTTATACAAGAGACAAGGCCAATCTGTTCTGCCCCCTGGGACTGCTGCCTGGTAGATTTACATTAAAGCTATTTAACATTTCTGATTAATTTCGCAACCATCATTTCAAATTCAACAACATCAAGCATTTTGATTGAATGGCTTGATTTTTTGCCATTGCGCAATTCATTAGTAGCCAAAACATCAAAACAAAATAGTGAAAGTTACTTCAAATTTTACAATATGCAATATTTGGACTGTGCAGCAGAAAAATAGTGGTCACTGAAATATATCTCCATCTTCAATATGCATGTTTATTCAAATTCTGTTTGTTTCTGTTTGTGGTAACTCCCGTAGGAACTCGGCAGGACAGCATTTTGCTGGTAAACGCTAAGCTGGTATATAACCAATTACCTATGAAACATTTTACGTCTAGGTTAATCAGTCATAGTGGCTGACGGTATAGACGACAGATATCACTCTCGGGCCTTTTTATCAAAGTGGAGACAATGGCAGAGTTAGGATTCGAACTCACAACCTTGCGATTATGAGTTCAATGCTCTAACCACTGGACCACACGATATATCGCAAATAATTATGATGACAATGTGATTGGTTTCGCCAATCGCGTAATTTTATGTAATTTGATTTGGTTCTTTTAACTGCATTCATAACATTCGTATAATAGATTTGTCATTATATTACAAATATAACATATTGGTTACTGTTTTTTTTTGATGGATCATAAGGAAAGGAACGAATGGACTAAAAAATATCATTCGAAACATATATCAACTAATTTCAATATTAACAATTAGTAGGATTGTCATCAGAATCTTTGGGTTTGTTTCTTGTTCGTGATATACATTCCTAAATACATTCCTATTCAACGGTCCTAAATTCTGGAACTCACTCGCTAATAATGTTAAAGACAGTGTCTCCTTGAATTCATTCAAACGTAAACTCAAACGTATCCTGCTTAATTCCTATAATTCTTCGCTACGGAACTAACACTTCATTATCTTGATTATAATCCTTACATTTTTCACTTTTATTTTATCTTTTTTCATCTATATTGTCCAATCATATCCTTTGTTATTTCATAAGATCAAGCTGGTTCATGGTCAGCCCTTTCCCATTCTTAGTTTTACTCCTTTTTAAAAATTAGTTGTCTTGTACTGTCCTGTCTCTTGTTTTGTCTTGTCTTCTACGTCTTGTCATCCCCTCTCTCTGTTTTTTCCCCGTCTTGCGCAACATATCCTTTACAACGAAGACCTCTTTGTGTGAAAAGCTTTGCATTTGTTCAGTTATTATGTTTCCGTCAATATGATTTCTTTTTCTCTTTTTCTTTCCTGTAATACATGCATGTACGCATATAGTAAGTCGACTATAATTTCTTCTTTTCCAAGGGGGATCCACAATTTTGCAAGCTTTGCTTTTTAGTGAATCCCCCTCATTTCCATTTCCATATCCATTTATGCTCTATATTATACTGTTTTTTTACGAACTAAGAATGCCCTTCTGTAAAATTGTATTTGATTTGTATTGTTTTATATTACTTTGTATTATGTTTTGAATGGAAATGAAATAAAAGAATTGAATTGAATTGATATGATAGAAATGAAAGAGTTTGCAGTTTTCCAAAAAAGGAACTAATATATTATACCGAGGAGGTAGAACTGCATAATACACGCAACACTATATCGGAGACCCGGGCGGAAATGTTTTATTGTTCTTTTACCGGTTTATAATTTTCCTATGCCCGCAGCAGCCTCGATATGATAGCGGTCCTCTATAAATCTTAAAGGTCAAGTCTGTCCCAGAAAAAAACTCATTTGAATAAATAGAAAAAAAATTAAACAAGAATAATGCTGAAAACTTCATCAAAATCGAATGGAAAATAAAAAAAAGTTATGACATATCAAAGTGTCGCTTATTTTTCACAAATCAGTTCTATGCTCAACTCGGTGGTATGCAAATGAGAGAGTCGATGATGTCACTCACTATTTCTTTTGTTTTTTTATTGTTTGAATTTGAAAATTATGACCATCTTCTTTGAATCACAAAATATTGAAACAATAGAATTCCACATGTTCAGGGAGGAATGAAAATAAATTCTGCATGACAATGAGGAGAAAATTCAAATATTTGATATTTCATATAATGAAATACAAAATAAATAGTCAAGGAGTAATGTCATCGGTCCCCTCAATTGCATACTGACAAGGAAGTGCATATAACTGTTCTATGAAATTGAGCAAAACTTTAAAATGTCAAAACTTTATTATTTCAGATCCGATTTTGATGAAATTTCCAATGTTATTCTTGCTTGATTTTCCCTTTCTATTCAAATAATCTTTTTTTGGGGTGGACTTGTCCTTTAATTTTGTTGTCAATATGAACTTGTGGTGATAGAGGTGGGGATTTCCTAAAAAGAAGGAAATTTACATGTATGCTTTATAATTATTCATATATTTTAATTTAATCACCGAACCCCCCCCCCCCCACCCTGATGGGAAACACCATTGAGTTTTTATGCCTGGTTGTGTAGATCTCAGCTTGAGTTTGCAATTTTAACAATCTCTTCTAAAGCCCTATTTATTTTACACCTTCAAAGATGCAACACTGATCATCACGGTCTCAGTCCGCGGTGATCCGGGGTGCCAAACTGATATTTTTTTCTGCCATTGCCGGAGTGGTCATTCATTTGTTTATATCTATGTTCATTTCAGATATGTACGTTCTTTTGAACATGAACCCCCGGTGGGCACTTAAATTATTGATGAGTGGATACCATGCGCGACCAATACTTGTTAAGGGTAGGGTTCACACGTTAATACTTGTTAAGGGGTGCATTTTGAGAATATGGAAAATACTTGTGTACTGTGCTTTTTGAGACCTCATGGTCGCGCGTGGTATCCACTCGTCAATGGAACTGCCCCCCCCCCTCCCTCCGGGGGAACATCAATGGCATTGAGACAAATGACTATGATTTCTTCCACGCTTTTTATGTCCCCCTTTTACAGAGTGTGTGTATTTGAGTTTTGTCAGACGTGTATCAATCAGATATGATTATTTACGTCTGGGACCGACCTTTAACGTCACCATCCGAAAGACGTGACCAGGGCTCGAACCTTTGCATCAATTTTACAGAAATCCATGTACAGTCAACTTATAATGACTGAAGGAGTAATGAAGTGTGGGTGATATTTACATATACTGTAGTGTGGATTGAGTGCGCGTGTGAATGTGTGTGTGTTTGTTTGTTGACATATGTGCATATAAATAAATATGTCTGTCTTTGAAGCATTTTTATGATAACTGATTTCTTTGTTTTCTTTTTGATAAGATATATATGTTTCATGATTAAATTAAGTTATTGAAAAAATTTAAAGTATTATATGTGATTTGAAATGGTAAATTGAAGTGTTATGTAACTTTTTGTTCATGAAACCAGAATAAAAACAGTGTTCAAAACAAAAAAAAAATAAATAGTGGTGGGGTCGTTATATTTGCCTAAGAACATGTCCGACAATTCATTGAAACTTCATTCTGAAATCAATATGGTCAGAATGACTGGATTAAATATTCAGATAGATATAGCTATCATTCAACACATTACTTAATTGACTAATTGTTAGAATTCTAGTTGGTTGTGTGTGTGTGTTTTACAAGAACAAAACACAATTGTTTCTGATCGGAATATAGTGCGATCATTCAATGATGATTACATGTATTTATGTCTGGTTAACTATTAATTTTGTCATTTTAAATGATTTGTATGACCCCATTTTTCTCAATTACCTTACTTCATAAACTAACCAAGTCATGGTAATTTGAGAACATTTAAGACTGTCAACATGGTCAAGAGAACAGGAAATCAGAGACAGAAAATTTAATGAAGGTCCCACATGCAGGTCGTGCGCTCATACTTTATGGAATTGCCCTATAGTATTTATTACCTTTAAATACAATATATACACAACAAAAAAAGTAAGTCCCCCCTAAATCAAACTGCTGTAACTTTTGAACCGAGTTATTTTGAGATATGATATTTCATGGGTGGTTTTATACACTCATTAAGCAACTCCTGGGGAAAAATGAGATTGATCGGTTGAGTCATGCATGAGTAATTAAAGATTGAATTAAAAATGACCATTTTTGAAAGTCACAAGAGTCGTTTTTCAGATTGTGCAAATACAAAGTTGGGCAAAAATTGTTTTTAGGTGAACTTTATAGTGTTACGCTGTTTTACTATCCATCATTTAACCATTTCAGACAAAATTTTGATATCGTATGTTCATGGTTGAGTGAGCACGATGTATTACAGGGGCCGCGGAAGCGGGGAGGGGGGAAGGGGCTGGGGGGCTTCAGCCCCCCCCCACTTTTTTCCATAAGCAAGTTCAAAAATGTAATACGATTGTGATTTTCGGCATGGTCAGCCCCCCCCCCCCCACACACTTTGAAAACTGCTCTGCGGCCCCTGTATTGTGACGTGTCATCATAGGGGTTTTGGGGTATTATCTTTTACAACTTGTTAGATCATGTTAAAATTTGAAAAAGTTGATGGCTCCCCCGATTATAGGCCCCTCCCCCATTTAAAATTCTGGATACACCACTGATCTGTCCATACATTCAACTGATCCTGAGAAATTGTTAGGAAAAGAATACATTTATGCAGTATAAAGAGTATTCATTCCTAGATTTTCGAATGTGCTCGCTCATCCATGAAATGGCTAAAGTTCGGAAAGTGTTTGGTGATAGAAATGATGGATGATAAAAACAACAGCAATTAAAGACACCTTTCAAACCAAATTTGCCCCCAATATTCACTTTATTACCCTTTAAAATGAGTCTGTGGCATTGAAAATACCAATTTTCCCACTTTGATGCGTGCTCACTCATCCATAAACGAACAAATCGATTTCATTTTTGCACATGATTCTGCCCAAAGGTTGATAATCATTACTGCCAAACGACATTGCTAAAGACAGTCTTGAAAAAAAGTTCCACCATATTGAATAAGGGGCTTACGTATGCTAAACATATGCACCCATAATGTACACAAGTCTATGAGAGAGGAAGTCAAAATTTTAACAAATATGAAATGAGGGTTTGTTTCATGGACGGTTTTTGTTACTTCTGCCAACAGTTATTTCATGAAACTTCGCACATGGCTTCAGAGTAACACTATCCAAAATGTGCGCACACCAAAATAACCATTCGATTCGGTACAGAGTGGGGCCAAGGCCTTGAACTTTCTTCTCATTTGCATAATTTTCGAATATTGTGTGCTCACTGATGCATTAAACATCGGGATTTTCATAAAAATCAAATCAAATGTTCTGTGCAAGGAGTTGTGTGACAGATATCCATAGTTACAAATTGCAGTTTTTCCAATAACGTAAAAAAGAGCTAATCACATTCCACATGTTCATTCAAGCGTAAATGTTTAATTTGACACCTTTGAATCATTGAAGCATGTTAATTGGTCATGAACATAACAAAAAAGTTGAGAAAAGATCATTTTCAGGTAGAAAAATGAAGCAATACTTGCCTACGATATTTGAAAATCGCATATTTTGTTTCCAATAAATGTTCATTGAACCGTGAAACGGTGAATATTGTTGGAGATAGTCTTCCCCAAAATAACTGTCATCATATTCTAGCATTTTTTATTGAAAGAAATGTGTAAAAATCCAATTATAGCAAATTTGGACTTGAGTTTATTCAACCGTGAAATTTAGCTTAAAAAGTTGTATTGTCTTTTAGAAAGTACCCTTTCCAAGCCTTCTGACTAGTTTTCATGATGAGAATGTGGAATTAGTTCCAGTACAATAGAATCAAAATCGTGATATTTTGCTTGTGACTTTTGAAAAGTGACATTTTTGCCTTCTGACGGTGCTCACTGAAGCTTGACGTAAGATACATCCACAACGTTTACTCAGAGGTTAGCTTATAAAATTACCTACACGCTCATGTAAAAATATATCAAAAACTCGCATTGGTTCGGAAATTATTGATGTTTGTTTAGGGGGGGACTTACTTTTTTTGTTGTGTATATTTCTAGATATGCAACTACTTTCAATCTCCAAAAAATGAATGTCTGACACGTGGAACTTTCTTTCTCTTCACGTCTATTCATATATACATTACATTTCTTTGTCCTCTCTTTTTCTTCCATGCTTCTTCTCTCGTCCTTTTTAAACTACTACTTTTCATAGCCGTCTGTTTTTACTTCTCTGAATGTATAATGGTCAACGATTTTATGTATGAAATTTTGTTTTGACTAAATGAATTAGAAATTTTATTCAATCTCAGTGGCACTACATTTCCAACAAGCTCTGTTTTTTTAGTGTCTCATTCCCATGTTTTGTACATCATGGGTAATCAAGCTATTGATTTTGTATATGTACGTATGGTTTATTCCCAATTAACTTGAATTTCTTATGTACCTCTTTTTTATATTGTATCATATTGTGTGGAAGCGCCGTGGTGTAGCGGTTCTGACTCTCGCCTTGTAATCATGGTAATCAGAGGGTCGTGTGTTCGAATCCCACCATGCCCTAGCGTCCTTTGGCAAGGCGTTAATCCACAATTTGAAACTCTCCACCCAGGTGTGAAATGGGTACACGATAGGATGTGACTGCCTATTAATTTTGTCATGGAAATCTTGTTGGAATGCTCCCCAGAGAGTGGAGAAGGTGCATACATTGTGCGGGCACGCGAGGATCCGATGACCAGGGTAATAATATATGTGTAGGGCGCATAGAGACGTCGTTACGATGTGTTAAGCGCTATATAAATGCGGAATATTATTATTATTTAACAGTTCATTTGACACATGTCAGAAATAAACGCCCATGAACTGAACTTAATATCGATCGGAGCAATTGGCTTAATGAGCCGGAAAAATTTGAAGGGGCCAGACGGTGTTTATAGGGCAAAATTTCAATTAAAAAAACAACGAAAGCGAAAAGGGAGAGCGAAAATATAAAGACCTTTTTTGGATAAGAAAATTTATATTTTTAATAGATTGAAAAAAAAATATAAAATTTTGCCGTTTTTTATTCCTTCTTATTCCCTCTATTTTTTTTCCTTGATCGTGAAAACCCAAAGTCTGCATTTCACAAGTGATGTTACTACATTTTCAGTGGATGAACAGCCAGACATTCTGTATCAACATGAATGAGCATGCGATATTTATCTCGAAGACATTCCTGAGATTCCCGAAACATTATAGTATGTCGTCTGGATCATGCATGTTGTCAGACGGCAGTTTACGCAATTTCCTAATGATTCGTGACAATTCGAAGGTCCATATAACCAGCGTTCCTGATGAGGGGGAAAGTGGGCGGGGGGTAGGGGCAGATGGTAGGGCTGCATGGGGGACAGTTTCCTTGAAAAAAAGACGTTTATGACTTATTTTTTGGCTTGTCAGCAAACGTTTGCCTCTCCATTACTTCGTGGCGAGGTTACGCAACTAGTCTGCGTTCTTTCTATCATAAATATTTATCCTTTAGACTTTTAGGAATTTGCGGACGGGGTTTTGAAAACAGATTGATCACAAACTAACAAAGCTAAATCCTTAGTGGATGTTCCGTGGCCGAATGGTCTAAGGCCCTTGTTCGGAGATCCGATGATCTAAGGTTCGATTCTCGACACGGCACTTATGCCCTTGAGGAAGGCATTTCATTTAGGCCTACATTGCTGTTTTAACGTCGTCGAATTAAGTGGAAAATGGTATATGCAATTATGAATACCCACCAATATGCGGACTTACAAAAAAGAAATAAATATAACAGCCTTTCATTCATGGGGGGGGGGCACTTCCATTCACGAGTGGATACCATGCGCGACCATGGGGTCTCGAAAAGCACCCTAAACACGTAATTTCCATATTCTGAAAATGCACCCCTTAACAAGTATAGGCGTGTGAAACCATACCCTTAACAAGTAACAAAACGATACTCTTGGCAAATGAACCCCTAAACAAGTACAGGAATGTTTTATTGTTACGGGTCCTTCGGTCGTCGGCTTTACCTTATTTGGTTTAGTACGACCCCACCTTCTACACCTCGCGCAAATTGGACTCTAAACACGAAGTGTTGGGGCAAAAAGAACATCCTTTATAAAACATTTAATTTTTTTCACCCCCGCAAATTCGACCCTAAACACGTAATTGCCCTAGCGAAATAGACATTGATAGATAACCTTTTTATATTATGTTTGTGTTTTTGACACCCTTATCACGTTACGTACATAACGTGCCCTATCGTGAAAAAGACATCCTTTTTACGTTTTTTTTTGGTCGCGCATGGCATCCACTCCTCAATGTAAGTGGCCCCCCGGGCTTTCATTCTATTGAAATAGCGATGGGTAAACAACACGGGTGGGACGACGAAGGTGAAAGCAAATAGGGATATTATTTCAAATGAATTAGTTATCGTTAGGAAAAGAAAAACCTCCTCATTCCGTTCTAAAAAATAGAATAAGATAACATAAACAAAAATTTGACCAAGGCCTAATGTCCATGGTTAATAATACAAACTGATATCCCTACCTATTTCGGTTTGCACTCTTGATTTGATACCATGGCATGTTCTTAAAGCAAGTAGGCCCTAAATTTGTTTTTGTATTTCATTAATCAAGTATAGGCTTCCGCCATTTCTTTCAGCTTTGACACGATCTTATTTTCTCAATAAAAAACAGAAGCATTAAGGGCTATATAACGTAAACCTCCTGGTAAGGATATTATGGAATTGAATTTATAAACTCAGTTATTGTGTTCAATTTCGATTTCATGATTCTTAACTATTGTTTGCATGACTTATTAACCAAATACTTCTTAAATAAACATTTTCCAGTTTCTTCTCTACTCATCATTATGGATCTATGCTCGCAGGTGTACGCATAACGTACACGTTAAATAATGCACCATAAACGAAAATCAGTTGCCTGCAAATAATTGCCCCCCACTAGCTTACGCAAGGGGGGGGGGGCAGAATGCCCCCTGACTAGTCACAACTCATGCAAGGGACGTACCCCTGCCACCCCTCCCCCCTGACTAGTCACAACTGTTCCCTGACGAACCACCCCCTCTTTTGAACTTGAACCTTTTTTTCTGCTTGTCATTTTCTTTGGCGGACGAAATATCTTCCAACAAATTTGCCCCCCCCCCCCTTTTTGGAAAAACCTAGGTACGGCACTGACCCCCCCCCCCCATCCCACCACCGCTTTACCATGTTTACTGACTACTGATGTGGGGAAAGCGAGAGAAGGCGCCGGAGGAAGGGGTGGGGGGGGGCAGGAGGGTCACATTATTTACATCAAACATGATTGTTTAGCCTTCCATACTACTTTGTCATGTTCGTGCTGCTGTTTTCAGGCGCCATGATGAGTTCCAAAACCAATTAATGACGATGTAGACATTCAGTTGAAAATTAAAGGAGATACTCCGCAATGAAAACTAAGATAGCTTCAAACTCGTGTAGTAGTATGAAGGGAGGGGAACCTCACGATAAATCTGTAAATCAAATGAAATAACGAAGGTCATGTTTCTAATTTACCGATAAAGCAGATCTACGAAATGTTACCATGAGTATGTGAGTAGTGAGTTTGTTGTTTTACAATCTACTTTTTTTTGCATTACATGTATGTTTTATTTTGTGCTCATATATATTGGAAAAAAAAAATCATGTCAAGTGAATAAAGGTTGTTAATAGATTAAAATCAAAATTAAATTTTATTGATTTTCAATAATATGTATGACTTTTTCCTCCAAGATTGTTAAAGATCGCGAGAATAGGAATGACTATTAAATGATTTGATGTGCGAGGTTGCTTTAATTTATCATCCATTTGAATATACATTTCAAGTAAGACTTCATAATAGGAAAGGAGTGCGACATCGTGGCATGTGCCACATGCCCCCCCCCAAAAAAAACAAAAAACAACCCTACACTATTAATAAACTTCATTATGTCTCATCTATCTTTTATTAAAATGCAGTGTTTTCTTGGTTTAATTTTGCCCGTTCCGTTCATTGAACATCAATCAATAAGTCAATAAAGAACAGAGTCTTTATACCTCTGAATAGAGTGATCCATATCGTTTATAAAGTATAATTATGTATAATTTATTTTTTTCATAATGATTTTTATACGTTAAATAAATCCAAAACAATCCCTTATTACTGCTGTAAATTTAAAGATATTCATGAATGCATGCCGCACATTGACTCCTAGGTAGAAGATGAAGTGAAACAGTTATTTTGGGCCCAGCCTTTGATGGGACCCATCACATGTGACGGGGTCACGCCGGGAGACAATTCTTCAGAACATCAAGTCCTAATGCCCGCTCATAATGGCAACATAATGACAGTTTCACTGTCACACAGGGAGGTCGAATTCCCGCTCATTCCAAAACAACAGTTGGGCTACTCACTCATCATCATGAGTGTGGACAGGGACATGGTGGCTCAGTGGTAGAGGCACCCGCCTCATGAATGGGAGGTCGTAGGCTCGATCCCCTAGCCGAGTCACACCAAACAGTCGAACATGCCATAGACTATTAAGATATGACATTTGCAGACTTGATCTACGTTTGCTAGAATCAAACGAATGGTTACACTTCGTAATACCAAAGGTTCGTAATTCCGAAACACGTAAATTGCCTATACCTAGATGTTCGTTAATCCGAAAACGAAAAAGGGTTCGTTAATCCGAACATTTGTGGCGTTATTCCGAAGGTTTGTTAGTCCGAAAATGAAATGAGGTTCGTAATTCCGAAGGTTCGTTAATCCGAAAAGGAAATGAGGTTCGTACATTGTAATTCCGAAGGTTCGTTAGTCCGAAAACGAAATGAACAACGAACCTCATTTCGTTTTCGGATAAACAAACCTTCGGAACAACGAACCTTATTCATGTTATTTCGCTTTCGGATAAACGAACCTTTGGACTATCTGAACCTTCGGAGTAACAAAGCTTCGGAATTACGAATGAATACGTAAACGATTAGGTGAGCGTTAAAAGTTACTCGCATGTGATGTGTAACATTTAATTCTTGATGAACTTGGATTTAAATCCATGTTTGAAGTACACGAATATTGGGAAGATGGTTGGCATAATTCAAATTGGAGAATCGAGTAGGCCTAGGGCACATTCAAACTCAGCAGGCTTAGTAAAATGGATCAAAAGGTTGAGCACTTTGAAGAGATCAAGATACGGTTGTTACAATGGATAGAATGACCGGTGAAGTTAAAAGGCGCGAAGGGAAAGGACGTTTCTTATTCTTGCTGTTGACCCCATTCCGTAGCAGTTGCGACAGTAGGGATCTTTTGATCCGCGACGTACGGAGGATTCAGCAACAGAGAAAATATATTGTCCAATTGCCATCCATGACAAAGAACAACCGAAAAGTCTTTGTCGAAAACTGGTGAATCAAAACAGAAGTTTCGTCCTTGACTCTGGACAACCGACATATTTGTCATTTTTGGTCAGCTCTGGAACTTAGGGCGGAACAGTTGTTCCGGTTTACCAATTTTCGACAAAGACCTGCCAGCTGTTCTTTGTAATTTAGAAGGCATTTCCAATACATTCTCTGTGTTCTTGAAACCTATACATCGCAGAGCGAAAATTCCCTAATCAAAGGCTTGCCCAACATATAAATTCAATTATGTACACAACCCTACACTTGCAAGCATGGAGGCAAGCAAGGCCAAAACACTGGGCCAGAAATTCCTCAAGTGTTAACGGTCACTCGGCGTACAAGTTCAGCGATGACTCCCACTGGGTTTGCATTGTAGACACGACCCCTGGAGCTTCGGGGACTGATCTCTGTTGCACCTCGGCGAGATTATTTGCCCCCACCGCTGGCCTGGTCATTCCTCATTAAACCCTCTTGTGTCTGTTATATCCTTAGGGCTCCCTGCTTCTATGAAGTGGAAATCATGTCATCATGTTAATGTAGGACAACGACTGATGCTGTATTTCCATTAAAGGGTGGAAACAAGTCTATTAACCCTATAAAATCAGTCCCCTCGAGATTTGACCAACGTTATTAGATTACATGGCACGCGTTTCCGCATCGGAAATAATAAAATCTAGAATTAATTTTACTTCATGTTTATCATAATTGTGTAATGTGATTTCTTGTATCGATGATTGTAATGACTGTTGTATTACAATATTGTAAAAAAAAATTGTCTGGGGAAAAAAAGTCTCCGTTGAAATCGTGTAAAAACTGAGCAATGATACAAATACAACAACTAAAACAATCAAGGAATGATAAATGATAAAGGTAATAGATATATATCAATATGATAGAAATTATTGACAAAATCCATCATTGCCAGAGGAATCATTGAACACAAACGAAATGTTGATATAAATTTCACAGACACAGAATTACTTCTATGGACACATCAATACAATGTTTGTTTGTGTCTTTCAAGTTTAACTTAGTTTGGTTTATAATGTTTAGTGCTATAATTTCATTTTCTAAAACATAACAATAATAACAGGTATTTGTATGGCGCTATCTATCTAAAATATTATATTCCGAGGCGCACAAGAAAAAGAGAGTTTGGATGAGTGTCAAAGTGCAAATAATGAAAACTGTCAGATTTGAAAGTCTCTAATGATAATACAATTCTTAACCTGAAACCTGAAACGAAGTTTTATTTCTCCCTGGACATGTGCAGGCCTATATTGTGGTTCAAACAAGAAGGACCTTATTGTCAAATCTGATAAAAAATTAAATATTGTATAATTCAAACAATGAAAACATAAGAAATAGTGAGGAACATCATCGACTCTCTCATTTGTATATAACTGAGTTTGCATGCATGTAACTTTCTTTTTTTTAATTAGCGAAAGTTGAAAATGTCATAAGTTGGTTGACGGGGGCAGCAGAGTCGCCTCGTGACTCTGGACAACAGGCGCGGATCCCCTTGAGAAGCAAAATCAAAATTTGTAATGTAAAAATGCCCTAATACTAAATAGGTTCATTATTGCGGATTGAAATAATCGCTAGAGGGTATTCATTTGTCTCGCAATGCCCTCTTTTGAAATTGAAGACCTTCTTATTTATTTTTTTTGTTTCTTGTCAATTTCTTTCTTCTGAAATATCCTTAATTTTTGGTTGATTTTTTTTTTGGGGGGGAAGGGGGTACGAAACATCATTAATGTGGTTGAAAACCTTTTTTTGCTTGTCAATTTTTTTGGGGTACGAAATATCATTAATTGGTGATTGAAAACCTTTTTGGGGGCTTGTCAAAATTTTCCTCCGAAAATTCCCCCCCCCCCTTTTTGAAAATCCTGGATCGGCCCCTGCTGGACGACATATTTGCAATTGTTCATCCGGTGTAAATCAGCCTCTGTGGAAGCACAACTCCGCGCGCGGGAGAGGTAAACCGAATTTCAGATAGCGACGGCAGCATTATTTTTGGATCCCTATCGAGCTATGAACCAGATGAATCCACGATATATGTGAACCACCGCGGCGTTCACACGATTGTATACTAATAACACAATCGTATTGCTTTATTTTCCTGATAAACTTTGTTTATAGGCCTTTTCCCCCAAAATGAAGATTCAGATTTACGAATTGTCAGTTGCAATCTCTTTGTCAAGCTTGTTTGCCAAGCAATATCGTAATGCGCGCCTGCGCAGAACTTCAACTCAAAGACTTGCGTATGCTCATATTCCTTTTTTCCCAAGATAGTCACTTGTGCGGCAGTTCTGAAGCTGTCTTATGCAAAGAGGTCTTGACTATACGGATAATTTTCGCAAAAAGTCGTAGACTACACATATTTCACATTTTCTTTATCTTCGTTTGATTTCATATCATTACTAATCTATTCAGTATCATCATAGAGCTTAATAGCTCTATGGTATCATCATTGTTCTGATCATTTTCATTACTATTTGATTTCCCTCAATGGGGGGGGGGGGGGGGAGTTTGTTTCACACTCTCACAATACCAATAAAAAAAAATCGCTGGCCGTAAACAATAAAAGAATAAGGATGAAATCTGTGCATGATTACACCCGACCAGACGTAAGTTTATCCTATTGTTTGTATAAGCCTGGGACTTGCTGCCAGTCAATATTATTTTGCCCGCTGAGACCGTTTAACCTTATAATTGACCTCATGCGAGCACCTGCATATTTACTGAAGATCATTATCTGACTCGGAATCTCAGGTGGAAATATCAGGCGAACTTTGCTTTCTATTGCATGGTCCATGACCCATCCTTTACTTCACTTGCCATTTCCATGATTTGCACTTCTTGGCGACGGTTTAAATCTGGATGGGATGTTTGAGATTACGCATGCGTGACCTGACTGAGAGCGTGGAGCAGGCAATCCCAGTGTCGACGATTTCGAGGGCAGGAGGGGGGGGGGGGATCACGTGATATGTCTTCTGCGCGCGTCAGAATTAACCAATTTATGTCGAATACTTCGAATAACCTCTTCTTGATATTTGAGCGGTGACTGACGGTTATGTCTCACTTAATAATCGTCATTCCGATAGACATATTCACGTAAAAGTTACTGCTACGGGATACTGCCCTCTCGCGTCGGGTACTTAAATACTGATGGAAAAGAAAAATCGCTTTCGGATCGGCGCCTGTGGACATACCACCATAGTGGTTGACAAGACAACACCGTCTAGACCAAGTCCATCCCAATAATAACTTGATTTGTATAAATTGAATAAAACAGAGGTAAAGTAAAAGAAAAAAAAAACCTTCATCGAAATTGACGTTAAATAAGTATTAGGACGACGGTAAATAAATAGGAAAACAGTTACGTTAATCACTCAATGGCCCTTTATCAGCTGCAAGGGAAACACATCTAAACAAAAAGTGGAATCGATATTATTACAACTAATTATGATTTTAACAACAGCTTGTCTAGCATCCAAACTTGATGATGATAAAATATTGGACTTTTTTCAATAATGCCCCCGCCCAACGAAAAGGTGATTTTCTAATTTTTTATGATATATAATTGTGCCGTGATTTAAACTTATCTGAAAAGTAAAGCCATAAATTCCTATTTTATATGCGATTTCGATAACGTCTTGTTTCAAATTGCTCTGTTTTTTGTTCAGATTGAACTGCTGTCGGAGTGATCTCGATCTCTAAGAATTTAATGAATAAGAGAGTGGTATTTTCTGACTGATACTTCATTCGTAAACATTTATACATTTCTAAAAAAAAATTAGTTATTAAAAGATGGGGATAATATTGATAAAAACACAATGAAATGCAATAAAGAAGTTATATTATATGGAAAATAAAATCAAATGCACGCGGCGCTATAAAATAAGCCCCCACCATTGCACCCCCCACAAAAAAAGAAAAAAAGGAAGAAAGAAAGAAAAAATCTATGACAAGGATTAAAAATTTATTTGAATTAAAAACAAGATTTTATTAGAATAAATATAGTAAAATCTGCAGATTAGAACGCTAAAAATTAAATAAAAATCTAATAAAAAATAACTTTTGTAGTATAACAAGATTTTTTAATCATAAATTCTAAAGATCAAACATCTTCCAGAATAAATGGGTATGTGGACTAATACACGGAGCAACTCCATGGCAATTTGGGGGGGGGGGGGTGCTGAAGCACCCCCTGCACCCCTGCCTCGCATGGCCATGCTGATGACGACATACCCCAACTTTAAGAATAAGTGAAGATATGACATCATAAGCTTACTTGTTGCAGATTCATGGAAACGTGTGTTAAGGCCCTAAACCGCAAATCGCCGCCTAAGCTTGTAGAAAAAAAGTATTTTTGAAACAAAGGACCTTGGATGAGTGGTTTCACTCCCTGGTAACATTTAATATCAAAGTTTGAAAATTTTTGAAAATAAGCTACTACTACTACTACTACTAAAACTACTACTACTACTACTCTTACTGCTACTACTACTACTCTTACTGCTACTACTACTTCTACTACTGCTACTCCTACTACTACTACTACTACTACTCTTACTGCTACTACTACTTCTACTACTGCTACTCCTACTACTACTACTACTACTACTACTACTACTACTACTACTACTACTACTACTACTACTCCTACTCCTACTCCTACTACTACTACTACTACTACTAAAACTACTACTACTACTCTTACTGCTACTACTATTTCTACTACTGCTACTACTACTACTACTAAAACTACTACTACTACTCTTACTCTTACTGCTACTACTACTTCTACTATACTAACATTTAGTATTAAAGTTTGAAAAATTTTGAAAATAAGCTACTATTACTACTACTACTACCACTACTACTACTACTACTACTACTACTCCTACTCCTACTACTACTTCTACTACTGCTACTCCTACTACTACTAAAACTACTACTACTACTCTTACTGCTACTACTACTTCTACTACTGCTACTCCTACTACTACTACTACTACTACTATTTCGTACTGATTATGACTATAATAATATGAGTACATGGCTTCATTACCCTCGTAACATTTTGTATTAAAGTTTTAAAAAGATTATAATAAATATTCAAAAAAATATTTATAGCGATTCTTTCTTTATTTTCCGCCTTTCATTTCTTCCCTTTTCCTTTTCCTTTGCTTAAACCTACAGGCGTTAGATTATACTAGGGGAGAATTAGGGATACACAAAAAAAAACACCCCAAAAAAACACAAAAAACGGCACTATGTACAGCCCAAGTTGCCCAACTCCCACCATAACCAAGAGTCCAAAACCAACAAACAAGAAGAACAATAATGATAGCCTTTTAGGGCCCCATGGGAGACCAACTTTATGTTGAATGAGCACCCTGGTAAAATATTTAAATAAATAGTAGGAGTAGCAGTAGTAGAAGTAGTAGTAGCAGTAAGAGTAGTAGTAGTAGTAGTTTTAGTAGTAGTAGTATAGTAGTAGTAGTAGTAGCAGTAAGAGTAGTAGTAGTAGTAGTAGTTTTAGTAGTAGTAGTAGTAGTAGGAGTAGTAGTAGGAGTAGGAGTAGTAGTAGTAGTAGTAGTAGTAGTAGTAGTAGTAGTAGTAGTAGTAGTAGTAGTAGTAGGAGTAGCAGTAGTAGTAGTAGCAGTAAGAGTAGTAGTAGTAGTAGTAGTAGTAGTAGTAGTAGTAGTAGTAGTAGTAGTAGTAGGAGTAGTAGTAGGAGTAGGAGTAGTAGTAGTAGTAGTAGTAGTAGTAGTAGTAGTAGTAGGAGTAGGAGTAGGAGTAGTAGTAGTAGTAGTAGTAGTAGTAGGAGTAGTAGAAGTAGTAGTAGCAGTAAGAGTAGTAGTAGTAGCAGTAAGAGTAGTAGTAGTAGCAGTAAGAGTAGTAGTAGTAGTAGTAGTAGTAGTAGTATAGGAGTAGGAGTAGTAGTAGTTGTAGTGGTAGTAGTAGTAGTAATAGTAGCTTATTTTCAAAAATTTTCAAACTTTAATACTAAATATTACCAGGGGAGTGAAAACACTCATCCAAGGTCCTTCGTTTCAAAAATACTTTTTTCTACAAGCTTAGGCGGCGATTTGCGGTTTAGGTGCAATTTGCGGTTTAGGGCCTTAACAAACGTGCATGTCACAACTTTGAAATTCCCTGTTCGATTTTGAAGAAATTTTCAGTGTTTGATTTGTCTGACTTTATCTTTTATCCATTTAATTCATATTGTTTCCAGCCTGGAGTAACTCTTTAAGTTAAGACTGATCTATTACTTGTTGTTTGCAACTGGAATTTGAAATGACTAGGATTTATACGACGATTAATTTTATCAACCAATCAGGATTGAATTGAAGCGGTGATATTTAGGGGTTCGACATCTAGTGAATTAATCGGAGTGAGTCTACGTATATCCACTCCATCGCCCTGTGGGGAGACATAAGCGTGCAGTACTGCACTCCAGCGAGTGGATCGGTGGGATCATCGTTGCTTGTAGAGAAGGATCCCGACTTAACCTGCATAAAAAAATGAGAGATTCTTAAACTCGACATACCTGTGAAATCATGTAATGATTATATATTTAAATCAACCACGTCATCGAAATTTTTGAAATGTGAAAGGAGGGAGGGGAAGGGGGGGGGCAAGTGGAGGGTGGAGGGAGAAAGAAATTGTTTATTAGTGGCAGTTAAGGGCAGATCACGTTACAATACTTCATTAATTTTTCTAATGACAAAAATATTCATTATTTTATTTTATTAATTAATTAATTCATTTCTTGTTGATCTTACGTATTTCGTCGTTCATTTATTTGATTATCATTTTTATGCTTTTATGCGGGGGGGGGGGCTGATTCCCCTATTGTACCACATTTTTATCTTGACTCCCTTCCGTGGATGTTTGGGGGTTGAGACATTAACAATTTGGGTGGTTATGAACATCATGGGGGGTGAATGTTCTCCAAATGAACTTAACCTGTTAACTGACATTGTAAAAAGTTCCCTTTGATTTGTAAAAAAGTGTCATCAATTATTATTTGGCAAAAAGAAGCTGCTGAAAACTGCTTATCTAAAAAAAAAGAGCCAATGGAGTAAATTAGAGAGTCAAAAGGGGCCTAAGCTTTCGATCCTAGCAGAATCTTCGTCGGAGGCAAAATGACAAACATATAAGTGGAACAACCATGATATACACCACAAACATCCAACAGCAACACTAGAAACAAGGAGACAAAAGGGGCATTAGTGAGAAGAGATGACCAATCAGGTTAATGAAGGGGAAGAAAGAAAAGGAGCAGGCAGACACAAAGGGAAGTAGGTGTGAGTAAGGCCAAAGAAAGACCTCAAGCCAAGAGGGATTAAGATAGGGGCAGGCAACTTCAAACAGGATCTGGAACAAAACAGTGATAGAGGGTATGAGGAAGAGATGAATAACAAGAGAATTAGTGAGAGGTGGGTCAAACAGGTAACAAAGAAAGGCATAATAAACTGGTGCAAAAGAGTGAGGAAAAAGGGAAAAAATGGGGAACAACTGAACAGGTGCAAAAGACATAAGTATGTATGAAAGAGCAAAAAACAAACTAAGAGAAGAAAGTAAGTGTAAAAATAAATCTGTAAGTATAAAAGTATGTAAATATATCCAGAAAGGAATCTATGTGAATAAATATATAAATGTATATACATATGGTAGATAAAACTAATATAGTGATCCACTGGGTGTGGGGGGAAAAAAGCAGACTATATAGTAGAAAAAAAAAAACCTGTATATATGGAATGGAAGCTAATTGCCTAAAGGGTGAAGGCAAATAAAGAAGCTGATGCTGTTTGAGAGAGGGGGTGTATTAAGAAAACATGAAAAAGGAAAAATAAATTATTATTTGCTAAGGTTTACCTCCATAATTATGCATGTTCTTGATTTTTAAAATTTTATTTTAACCAATTGTACTGGTAGAAATCTTAATATTTGTGTTTTGTTCCAGTGGCGGATCTCGAATTTAGGATTTCTGATTGAATACATGATGGTGTTCCAGAGGGCGCTTTTCCTTCTTAGATTTTCGGTCTATCAAAAACCCCAAGTAGGTCATCACTCTAATTCCACCCCTACCAAACCTTCATGCCAGGAAGAGGTGGGGGGGGGGGGGGTCATGTTTGCACACATCTTTGTATTGTATGTTTGCAGGCATTGTTACATTTTTGTCTACGAGGAGGGGGGGGGGGTCTGCAACGGTTTTAATCACAGTTGGTGAAAATTTTAAAAGTAAAGGACAGGAAGAGTCGTGTTTCTTACCTCAAGTTTACCATCGAGCAAGGTAGTAAATTCAAGTGCACCATATGTTTCCCAGTCTTGGAGCGATGAGAACGGGGTGTCCGCCGCGAACTCCATTGCGTACCCGCGTGTGTTATAGCGATTTCTCACAACATCCGGTGCAATGTTGAGGGCATATTCGAATGCCGCCTGAATGAAATAGAAAGAAATTCTCAAACTAGTAGTATACGAACAATAATTATATATAATGCATCAATAAAGGACGCACAATTAAAAGTTAATCAATTTCACGTGGGGGCGCTAGTTGATTATGACTTCGGAAAGCATCAAATTCCTTTCGCATGTTTGCAATGATCAAATCGAAGCTCATTCGACCTCTTCAGCAATGTGTAAAACCAAGGTTTACTGTCATTATATCATTGTATAACTATGATCTGGTACAGTTGTAGTTACAGATGCGTGATATCATGAAATCCATAAAGCTGAAAAACTGTCACTCTGAACTTATCACGGATAGGCCCCTGTGGGGCAGAGTATTATTATTGCTGGGGAAAAAAACCGACATGGAATGCTAATTATCATGAAATATCATGAAATCCATAAAGCTGAAAAACTGTCACTCTGAACTTATCACGGATAGGCCCATGTGGGGCAGAGTATTATTATTTCTTGGGAAAAAGCCGACATGGAATGCTAATTCCTCAGCAATTGAACAATTTCTTCCAGAATCGTTTGGTACATAATATTCTTATTAATACATACTATCAGACACTTGAGTGTTAATTCAATTGCACTTTGTGCTTTGTGCAATTCATTTAATAAGTTATTACCACAACTGGCATTTATCTTTTAATATAATACATTGTACATTTCAGTAGCGTACACAGGACTTTTGAAAGGAAGGGGGGGGGGGGGGGTCGATTTACATGAAAATTGACAGGCTTAAAAAAGGGGGAAAATCTGAGGTGTGTTTGAATCACTGCACCCCCCCCCCCTCCCCTGCGTATGTGCCAGTTACATTTTTATCATAAAAACACATAAATTCAAGAAAATGAAATATGTAATTTGAAAAAAACTGTCTAAACTTCAATGTCTTTTCAGGAGACGGACCATTGGTGGGAGGGGACAAAATTGCATCACATTTTCGCCAGCTTTTTTTCACTTTACCCGAGGTTCAATTTCGCAACGACACGGGATGATTATTATAAATCAATCGAATTTAGTAGGGTATATGTCAAGCATGTCGAGAAGTACCTATCCCCCTTATTACCTTGTAATTATCTAATTAATTAGTTGTTTGGTTGTTGTTGATTTGTATTTCATGAAGAATAATGAAATTATCATTGTACCATTCGTATTTCAGTGACATAAGTAATACAAGCCCTGCTTTTAATTTAGGTTTCACCCCTTTACTTTTTTGTATACTAAAAACCTTAAATTTTCCAACTTATTGTACATAGTAATTCAATACTTCGTTACTTTTGTAGACATGTTTACTTCTTCAACTTTATATTGTAATCTAATTATCATTTGTTTGTAATGTATGTGTTAGTATGAATTTAATCATAATTACTCTTTGTTACGAATTGTATATGGAAACAAGAGTGCTAAAAATAAATTCAAAGTCAAAAATACATATCGGTAAGCTTTGCATTATTCATATCGGAAGATATACCTGATTAATCTCCTTGCAATCCGCCGGTAGGGCATAGACCGCCATTGGGATGACGTCATTTATTGCATCCTGGCTTTTCATTTTACCCGCTATTTCGTTGGCGGATTCCTTGATGCCAGACAGGTCGGCCATGTTCCTTGGGAATGTCACCATAGCTGTGGTTTGGATCAAGTCGGCCTGCACAGATGGTTTCGAATTATCGAACTCGGTTTTGTCTTCGTATCCGACGTTGATGATGTCGACCGGAGCTTGACCGTTTTCGAAACCGGCAACCATTTCCTGTATAAAATTTAAATGATAACAAATCATTTTAAAGCCAGCGTTGATAACGGTCATTGACGTGCATTTTTGTACTTGAGTATCATCTCTTTTCAACTGTTTCCAAATGTTTAAGTCTTATTATACTTGTTGATTTTTTTTTAAACTAGTGAACACCTAGTTACCGAGAATGCATACATCATTCCATTTATTTTATATAATGCAGGATAAAAAAGCATTGTCGATGGCCTGCTCACGGGCATATGTGCAGCGGCCACTGAGGGATCGAACCCCGGACTTTCTTTGTATAATCAGGGGCCTTAGACCACTTGGCCACGGCACCTCCATTGATCGGATAAAGATCGGATTTATTCGATCAAATTGTACAGTACGGATTCTTGATTTATGGACTGCTATGGCAAAGAAAAAAAGATTTAACCCATTACCTACTATATATATAGAACCAGATGGTCACTGCACAAAGTCTATTGAAATTGCATAATTCATTAATCAACAGGTTAATTTACCTGGGCAGATATAAGCCATTGAGACGAGGCACCGTTCCATTCTAGGTCCTTCACGATCGTAAGGGGCGCTATTTTAGCTGCTGTTGCTGCGTAGTGTGAGTTCAGGTTTTCGTAAGACGTGCTTGATTCGAAACCCATATTGTATTTCATAAATGAGTCAATGGGCTTCAAGATAACAATTAAAGAGTGAGGGAAAGAATTGCTGATTACAACTAGTGTAGAAGGCAGAAAACAGTAACCTTGTGAGAACTAATGGTTCAAGAACTATAACAAGATAAAACGATAATCATAAACAAGGAACATTCGACAGGAAAAAGGAGGAAAATGGAAAAGGCAAAATTAAAGTGAAAATGAAATATTTCTCATACCTGCTTTAAGTTAGTTTTTCGTATACTGATTAGCGAACATCAGTTCTATTCAAACAATGACATTAAAAAAAGATATCAAAGCATCTGGCATATTGAAGGATACAGTGATGTTGCAATACATGCATATACATGTAGAGATTGTATAATAGCAATAAATGTATATCTAATCACAGTAAGTATGACTAAACGTCCTTAGACGATGTTTTTAAGTTAAACAAGAAAATGATGATGGTCATCTGGTAAATGAGATCTATTTAAGGAAAACAATAGGAGAAAGAGAGAGAACAAAAGAGAGGCCAAACATATTGACGAGAACCCCAAAATAACGAATTGTAAATGAAATCATTGCAATAAATTAATACTAATTATGCAAATTATAATAAATTAGTTTATTCAGACTGAAAAAAAGTCAGGTGATTGCTTGTGATTATTACAAAATTGTGATAAAACGTGGTTTCAGGAAATCCCCCCCCCCCTTCGGGGGGGGGGGGGGGGTGTCCCTAGATATAGAGAGTGAAAGAAATAGAGAGGTGAGAGAGAGGGTTTTTTTTACCTCGGCAAGAAGATCGTAAGCTTCATCAGCTGTGACGTCCGCTGGCAGATCCTCTTTCTCGACGAGAGGGGGCTTCTCTCCTGACGAGAACTGAAAATGGTTGACGCCCTCTACGAGCACAACGGGTTTAGTTGCAATCAACTCCGAGGGACCAGTCGTCAACATAATATGTTGAAGCTCCCTATATTCATACACACAATACACAGAAAATGATAGCGTATACAAATTTACAATTGAGAGATAAGATATAAATGATAGTGATGATAGATGATCATGCTCAGGAACACTCACAGAAAATGGATATCGTACAGAGAGAGAGCGACGCTAATAAAGATAAATACACATAAAGATACCGATTGGCCTACAGTTAGTTAGTTTCAAATTACAGACCGAAATTTGACACTTTAACAAATTAAACAATAATAGAGTGAAGACTGTCTAGACTCCGAACTCTCAAGCTACTCTCAGTCTCAGACACAGTGCATTGAGTGAATTTAATCTCATTGTGCAGTATGCGAAATGCGCAAACATGGTCCGTGCCTGCATTCTAGCAGACTAGACTAATAGCAATAGTAATAATGATAATAATGATAATTATAAAGATTAAGATAATAATTAGAATAATAATAATCAAAATCATATCAATAATAATAATTATAATATTAATAAGAAAAATAATAATAAAAAGATAACAATAATAATAATGATAATAATAACAATAATAATAATACTTGTAATAGTAAACCTCATGCTACCCCGAAAAGTAAATGACTGATAAAACAACAAACACGGAAAAAAACAAAGCAAATAAGAAAATAATAAACATTAAATGCTTAAACCAAATATATACATGTTTTGGAGTTGATAGAATTCCTAGTGTTTTTAAAGAAACAAAAATAATTAAACGCATTTTGTTTGTCTATAATCATAATAATATTAATAATGGAAAATATGTATTTACATGGCACCATCTATCGGAAAATATTCTATTCAGAAGCGCACAAGAAAATGAAAAAAAAAACAAAGTTTGGATGAATGTCATCTTGGTTCCAAAAACTGATTCTGTTAGCAAAGACAAGACTTCAGAATAGATTTGTAAGTTTGTAAAAATAAAACATATATATTTTTTATGTTTAATGTTACATTATTCCAAAGAGAAGATGCAGCTATTTTTTTATTTGATTTAGTAGCGATAAATTATCACTGAATAGGGTCTACCTAAAAGTTTTAGCATTCCTGGTGATTCTGACTTGTCCGTCCAGGTCCCCACTCAGGTGCATCACGGGGGTGGGGAAGGCAGCAAGGTTTTCCGTGGCCCCGGTCAGATAGGACCCCCAGAGCATCATACCAGCCACTAGGGTCGGGTTCTTATTTACCCATGTTTGCAAGAAGGTGCCTGAAAAAGTGGGAAAATATGACGAATATATTTTTGTTTGAAGTAGCAGTAGTAGAAGAAGGAGAAGAAGAAGAAGTAATCACAGTACCAGCAGTAGTATAGGTAGAAATTGAATTAAAATTACTAGTAGTAGTTGTGTTCGTAGTAGTAGTAGTAGGAGTACAGCGCGTATCAAAAAGCGGGACAGATTTGAAAGTCTATATTTTTTTTGTTTCAAATTATGATGTCTATATTTTGGTGTTCACATGTTCTCTGAAGTGTGATCTTCCAAATGCCATTAAAAATAGTTCTGTTCATGCTTGAGCGAACACGGAATGTTTTTGTCAGGGGTAAAAAAGGAGGCTTGCGCCAAAATGGCATAAAATGATAAATATGATGATCGGAATTCTTGCTACTTGCTAATCAGCAGACTTCCTCTTAAGCGTTTCATTATCTTTGCCATAATTTTCAAATTATGCGGTCAAAACTCATTTTCATTTTTTTTAATTGTTCTGTTGTTGTTTATTTTGAAAATGTTCTCTTTTGAAGTATGGGAGAGCGTGTATTTTTTTTCAAACCCTTTCATTGTGTGCTACAAAGGTTATGGTGCCTTTTGAACAGTGACATACAGGTGGGCAGGGGCTCGGGATGCCCTCCCCCTCAATTAAAAGAAATCATGACCAAGAAAAAAAGTGGAAAGGAAATACAAGGAAAGATAGAAAGTAAGATATAATATTATTTTCTGAATATTATGTCAAAATCTATCACAGAATTTAATATTGTAATAAAAAAGTGGGAATATTTGCCTGTTCGCTTCGCTCGCTCACAAGTTTTTGATACATTTTAACCGATCTGCCAAATCTAGCTCTTTCAAATTTAACTCAATACACCACTGCATTTGAAAAAACATGAATCCCTTCCTGTTTCTCCTGTCAAGCGTATAATTAAACTTGGTCAAGGAATTAATAATCCCTTGAAAATGGATTCATGTCTTTTGAAGGTACAATAACATAATCACAAGTTTTCTCAATCAATATTGCAAATCTTCTTGCTTGGGTTGACAAAAAGTCTTCTTTTCTTACTTATGAAGGACAATTTAAAGGTTAAAGAAGTTTAATTTAAAAAAAAAATAGTCAAGTACATGAATACATTTGTAAATAAAAATTGACAGCATAATTCGAAAATTATGACACAGATAGTTCTAAAGTTACAAAGAAGTCTGCTGATTAGCAAGAAGTCTCACATTCTGCCATTCTGGCGCAAGCCTCTTTTTGAACCCCCGACAAAAACGTCCCGTGTTCGCTCAAGCATAAACAATATTTATTTCTTAAATTGTATTTCAAAGATAAGATTTCAGAGCTTCTATTAACATCAAAATATAGATATCATAATTTAAAACAATTTTTTATAGTCTTTTCAAAACTGTCCCGTTTTTTAATATATGCACTGTAGTATAGTAGTGGTATGGTAGTGGTAGTAGTAGTAGTAGTGGTAGTGGTAGTAGTAGTAGTAGTAGTAGTATAGTTGTAGTAGCAGTAGTAGAAGTAGTAATAGAAGCAGTCATGGTAGTATTAGAACTGTAGCAGTAGCAGTAGCAGTAGTAGAATAAAAGCAATAGTCGCAGCACAGCAGCAGAAGCAGCAACTTCAGGAGAGAAATTAATGGAAGAGCTTGCCCGATGCTTAATCCAATGAGCCTTTTTTATCCGATAGTTACCATAGTAAAATAGATACTGAGCCAATCAAAATTAAGAAAGTTGTCAGATCTGACAACTTGTCGGATAAATATGTTGATGAAACGATGCCCAGTAATTGTACTACATACCTCCAAGTGAATGTCCAGCCACGTAGATGGGAGCATGATCTGGTAGATTGTTACTACGGAGTGTTTCGATTGCAAGCTCAACGGCATTCCCAACCTGGAGGGGGAAAAGGGACTATAATTACGAATTGACAAAGGAAGGAAAGGAGTTCGGACAAGGAAGATCCTTACTATGCAGTGTTTAATGCAGGTGGGGCGTTCTGGTCGTGGCTTTGGTTATGGCTTTAGTCTTTCAATCGGAGGGACGTGGATTCGATTCTAGTTCATGGTGTGTTTCCCTTCTGCAAGAAATTTAACCCCAATTTGCTGCACTCAACCCAGGTGAGGTGATTGGAGAGGCCTATCTGGTAGGAATTTGCTCTGTTAAAGACAGGGTAATTATGCTGCATTACTGTGGAGCGCTTAAGAGACGTCTGTCAAAGTAAGCTTTATAATCAAGTATAATTAATCGTATTTTGCAAAGAAAATAACATATTAAGTTTCGCCAACAGCAATAGGATATATCGGCTCGGTGATCATGATCATCATGTTCTTCATCATTATGTTCATCATTATCACCGCCACCACCACCACCACCATCATCATCATCACCATCCTAATTATTGTTCTCTTCATTATCAGTGATGACGATCTAAGAATAGCAAAATCGATAATAGCTAGTCTAGGAAATTGCATCGGGAACGGATCCTACAACACAGACAATTATTGAAACTTCCCTTCAAATCACAATAAACAGCTGAGAGGCCTTTGCCAAATATTTAAGTGAACCGGTATAGCAGATCGTCGTAAAATTTGAAATTGCAAATACGTCATTGTTTTGGGTCACAGACGACACCGCTATTTTGATTCACCGATTTTCGACAAAGGCTTCCTTTGTCATAAAGGGTTTTGACAATAGATTATCTACGTACCAGAAAACGTCTGCGTAGTGGTTGAGAAAACTCGCTAATCATGCAAATGTTAACATTCCAACACTACACTGTAAAAAAGAAGTGCTAATTAAGCACTTACAGTGCTTGCATAGTGACTGCACTACGAGTGCTGATTTTCTAGTACAAATTTAAAGGAAAATGAAAACTTTAGAGCTAAAGATAGCTTGTTTGAAAAAAAAGAAAAATCACAGGAACAGATCAACGAAAGTTGAAGAAAAATCAGACAAATAATGAGAAAGCTCTGATCATTTGAATATTGCGATCAGTAATGCTATGGAGATCCTCACATTGGCAATGCAACAAAGATGTGTGATGTCACTTGTCAACAACTCTCCCCATTACTTTAGCATAATTCCCTTAAACAGCCTCTTTTATCACAGATGCCAATGGGAGGATCTCCATAGCATTAGTGATTGCAATACTCAATTGCTCATAACTTTCTCATTATTTGTCCGATTTTTCTCAAGCTTTCTTTGTTCTTATTCTTGGATTTTTCTGTTTCGACACAAGCCTACTTGTTCCAAAGGATTCATTCCACTTTAAACTAGAAAATCAGCACTTGTGGTGCAGTCACTAAACAAGCACTGTAAGTGCTAAATTAGCACTTCATTTTTTACAATGTACTTGAAAACTTCCTTTATCATCCATTAACACTCATCTAGAAACAAGGAAAGTGTAGTAAAAACACTGACTAACCTGGACAGGATTTGGAGTGTCGTCGCGATAGTCGGTGGTGAGGGCAACATGTAGTCTGAGGGGTGAGCGTTGCTGGATCCGAGCGGCCAGATTCCAATACGTCTCTCCCCTCAGCTCCGCTCCAGGAACTACGATTAAACCAGCTTCTTCTCCGGACTTGATGGGGTCCAATAAGATCACTGTTTGCCCCTTCACGGAGCTTTGTAGTGATATCAGGAAGGGGGCAAATACTAGAAGATAGGTTACACCGAAGGGTGTCATCTTGTATGGCAAAAAACGTATTTAAAAAGGAATTCCAAATCAAATTAATGCGTCTGTAACTTTCACCGTCTCTCAGTGTAATGACACCACTGCATGTGAATAACATCCACGTAGCTAGCTCACATAACCAGATAATGATTAATGATTAAAAATATTAAAGAGATAACACATCACTTTAGATAACACGGGGGACAGGTTATCAAAAACCCTTAAAGGAAAGTTCTCCCTGGCGATAAGTGAGTTTTAATAAAAGCAGAAACAGTGCGAAAGAAATTCATTGCCGAAAGCTTATGCGATCAACTCTCGAACATCTTGAGTATGATTTTTTTTACATAAATGCATCTTACAATTTCATTTTTATATATGAGAGCAGTCTGACCTCAGAAACTATTCTGCTTCTTTTATATAAAATTTAAACTGTTCATTATCTATGTGAACTTACACTATGAATGGCCACACTATAGAGGTGTCCTCAATATGAAATTATATCCTGACTCGCTGTTAAAATTGAACATTTTAATGGTGTCTTTAACGTAGTCCACTATTATGACTAACCAAAAACAGTTAACACAATAATTATTCCCCTTCAAACCCTTTAGACCCTGGTACACCACTGATGAGTATACACGAATCTAATCTACTGTGGGGCAGATGTTCTGGGTACATTTTTTTTCTATCGATAAAAAATGTTAACATGGTTATTCATCACTTAAAGACTCAGAATGTAAATTTTAAGGGCTTAAAGGACAAGTCCACCCCAACAAAAACTTGATTTGAATAAAAAGAGAAAAATTCAACAAGCATAACACTGAAAATTTCATCAAAATCGGATGTAAAATAAGAAACTTATGACATTTTAAAGTTTAGCTTCATTTTACAAAACAGTTATATGCACATCTCGGTCGGTATGGAAATGAGGGAACTGATGACATCACTCACTCACTACTTCTTTTGTATTTTATTATATGAAATATTTTTATTTTCTCGTTATTGTCATGTGAATTGAAGTTTCATTCCTCCCTGAACACATGGAATTCCATTATTTTAACAATTTGTGCTTCAGGCAAGGAGGTCCTAGTCATCAAATTCGTAATAATTGAAATATTGTATAATTCAAAAAAATAAAGAGCAAAAAAATAGTGAGTGAGTGACATCATCGACTCTCATTTGGATGTAACTGGCTAGTTCATATAACTATTTTTTAAAAAATAAGCGAAACTTTGAAATGTCATAATTTTCTTATTTCACATTCGATTTTGATGAAATTTTCAGCATTCTGCGTGTCTGATATTTCTCCATTGATTCAAATCAACATTTTTCTTAGGTTGACTTGATCTTTAAGTATCATAGTCCAGGATAGAAGAGGCATAACCTTGTATTTTCATATATACTACATTTCTTAATGGTTTCTTGTCAATTCGAGGGTGCTGATTACAAACCTGTAAGATGGCAATCGTGTAACCTTGAGCATTTTCCGCAAATAGGCAAAATATAATGTCGCCGCCAAAATATGCACATTAGCCATGAAAATCATAAAATTATATATATGGAAAAACAAGGTTTGGTCAATTTTCTATGGGGCCTATATCCTGGACTATCAGGGTAGAAACCGTTGTTCTCATCGGATCGAATGCACCCATCAAAAACACCACATTCTCGATCTTTTTTCTTTTTTTTTTTTACATTGGCGAATCACGGCAAGCCTTTGTCCCAGTAAAGCAATTCAAATTTGAAAGAAGATAATCAATAGCTCAATAATTTTATATAAGAGGAGAATAATAATTCGTGTGATCAGACTGCTCTCTTATTCGATGACCAAAAAATTGATGTGTTGGATGCATTAATTGTTTATTCTTTGGTCATATTTGACCGCAAAATCTTTTGCATGGTAATGGTAGAGCAAGCCACCCCCACAAAAAGGACTAAATAATTTTAAGAAAAGGTTCCCTTTCTGGTTATATTTCTCTATATTTTCACACCTACGAGAATCATGAGAATAGCAAGGGGTGTTGCCTGTGGAGAATAACACCGCCAGCACCTCCCCCGCTCACCAGGGCAATGATATTTGCTCTCTAATAAACCTACTTTATTTTGTTTGTGTGTATGTGTGGGTGTGTGCGCATGTGTAGGAATGGGGAGGGGGAGAGTGGGACCATTCCCCGGCCCCTGAGTTGAACACTCTAAATGAGGGTTGATATTCCAATGGTAGGAAGAGCACTGAGCGCTGGTCCTGCGCAGTCGTGTCGTCCCGGTTTTATGTACAATACAAAAGAAAGTCGTTGGTTGGTGGCATGGTGCCCAAATGGTACCACTTTCTCCGAAATGACTGTGCTAAGATTTGGATCGATTTAGTTGCAGAATGCATGGTATGTTGGTATATTTAAATATACCAACATACTGTGACTGAAATGATATTGATTCCATTAAATTTTCTCCGACGACAGATGCTCCGATGGAAAATCTGCACGGCCTAAAAGCCTAAAAGGACTGGGCTATTTGAGATGTATTGAGAACGGGGGGGGGGGGGGCATGATGGCCCCCTTCTGATCTCGACCGCCGTTCGAGCGATCGCGCCGAAAATTTTTACGCACATTCTTTACCACATAAACTACAAGGCAGTATAAAACAAATTCTGAAAATAATTGTTTTTTTTATTTATTATGAATAAAATATGCCAATTCATTCTGAAAAAAAAATATTTGCAAATTTAATACTCAATTTCACTTCAGATTTTCCTTTTTTTTCAGATTTCATCTTTGTAATCTAAATTGAATATCTCCATAAAGAGATATTGCGAAAGCAAACTTGTTCCTTATGTATTTCATAAGAGAACATGTAAAAGTGATGGAAGAACTTAAAGGCTGAACAAGTGGATGAGAAACATTGAATAGACAATGCAAAGTAAAGAAGGAACTGCGACAATAGCTCGCTAACACTAAATAAAACACTAAGTACGACTTTTTCCACAAGCGACAAGACATAAAGTTGGGAGTCAAATTGACACTTTATTGCACCTCATTTATTGAAAAAGAAATGTCACCATGGCTAACATTGTATAGCAAAACATAATACACGAGCTTGCAATATTTTAACTATAGTAGATTAAACAAATTTTGAGAGATGAAAATGGAGAATGAATAGGCTGTCATAAATCGAGATTCACGGCAATAGATAAAGCGTTAATATTGTACTGTATTAAAGTAAATCAAAGCAAGTCAAGTGCATTACAAATGACATATCACTTAGACCAGTCATGATTCCAAAGGCGGATCTAGCTTTATTATAATGTGGGGGGGGGGGGGGTAACCTACAAATGAAGGTCATTTCATTACCGATCAATATGAAATGCCAAAAATGGTTTCATTACCAAATGAAGATCATTTTCACAAGCAAAAAAAAAGAATAAAGGTCATAAAGGTAATTGGCAGTCCATAATATGGGGGGTTGAGGGGGTAACCAGCCCCCCCCCTTAGATCCGCCACTGGATTCGTGTGCCTTTCACCAATAGACCCAGGTGATAATAAATTCTCGAAAATCATTGCTCCGCATTCTGAAGTCGGGTTTAATCAATCTCAGGTTTAAAGATGTGGTATGGATAGCCAATAGTGTCAGAAATATATCTATCTAAATTTATTTAAATGTATCAGCTTATTTTTCTCTCTAATCATTCTTAACTGTTTCGGAAGGATAAATAAGATAGCTTTCTTCATCATGACGAGTTATAAAAGAGCAAAATAATCAAAAATAAGAACTGTTAATGTGAGCAAAAAAATCCATAATTTTAGCACAGAGTTAGACCATATGGTCCAAGTTAAAGGTATTGTTTAACTTTGTGAGCAGCCGATTAAAAAAAAATCTCAAACCAAGATGAAACATGTGTACAAGTGCATGTATTAGAACTAATAAACCCTAAAAATAACCATTATTGAGAATGAAAAGCTAAGACTACAAGGCAAACCCCGATTTTGTAAATAGGCGTCTTATAGACGCCTAAATAGTACACATAAGTGTATGGGATGAAATTAAGATGGTGTTTCTGGTCACTTTATATTTCAATTTTTGAAGCACTAAATAATTATTTTCGAATGCAGTTTTTTCTGGGTTCATTTTTGTAACATATCACAGACACAGGTGACAAGTGTGACCTTTTAGCTCAGATTCTTTTAAAGTCAAACCAATGTTAACCAATCACTTTAAGCCTGACTTCAGTATACATGGCATACGGGCCGATGTGTTTAGAGGACTGGAAGTCAAATTAGTTGGTGGTGTCTGGACGGAGCGAATCAACGTACATCCACTCCAGGGCTCTGTAAGGCGACATGAGCTTGCAGTAATACATCCCAGCGAGGGTCACAAAGGGAAAATCCACATTTGTGTACAGTGCGCTGGAAGTTACCTAAGAGATAGATGAAAAACAACGATAGGAAGTTTAGTTAAACGTAAGCAACAATCAAATATTCGAAACTGTTGAGAAAGGGATCTGAGTTGAATTAATTCATTGAGAATCAACCAATAACGAGAAAATGAATGCAAAATTTATAGACCCATTGATAAGAACAAGGTGCAATATTTAAGTCACGGAAATCGGGTCTTCTAAGAGGGGCAAAATAAAATGTGGTGAACGGGGAAGTTGAAATGGGGAGACAGGCTTGAATAAATATAAATACTAGAATATGAAATCGAATGGGATAATGTAAGAAATATTCTTTACTCTGCACCCCATATATTATCCCATACTCTTTTACCCCATATTATTTTAGAATGTAATCGAATTACTGCATTGTATATAGATATTGTTGTTTTTGTCTTCAGCATTTTTCAGCGGCTATCATTGGGTCAAACAATAAAATGATCAATCACCCTTCATGCCCTTACAAAAAAGGTTTCTTAGAGGATGATAAGCTTGTCTCGTATTTAGAATCTCTACGAGTTCCCTAAAAGGTTCTAATCTAAATTTACTAGATACTTGGAATATATTTAGGTTCTTTATAAAACAATTTTGAGGTTCTTGAGCAAGGAAATAACCTTTTTGTGTGAGGGACCCTGTTCTCGAAGGGAAGGTTACAAATACGGGACAAAAGGGCTACAATTCGACCTTTTTTTCTAATAATGCTGTCTCCGCAACACCAAAGACGCCGATCTCGACCGATCAAAGTTATGGTTATGGTGATTTTTTTTACCTGATTGCTAAAAAAACATGAATGCTTGTAAGCAAACAACCAGAGGACCGACGGCTTATGGTCCCCTCCGAAGGACCTGGTACTGAGGATTAATGCCTTACCAAAGGGCACTATAGTGCACCAAGTGGGAATCGAACCCGGGTCACCGGAATACGAATCCCCCGCTCTACCGACTGAGCTATCGCGTCTCCTCAAAGTCATTACCCCATTTCGACCGTCGAGTTATCGGTCTATTTGGAGTCGGTTTCGTTGGTGTGACAGAGACGTTCAGGGGTTTTTCACAATTACAACGAGGACGGATTCAAGAACAAAGTAAATGTATTGGAAAAAAACCCCTACAAATGACAATGAACAGCAGGGAGATTTTATTTCAAAAGTTTGTGAACCGGAACAGTAATTTTCTATTTTCTATGTCCTTGAATTCGTCACGCGTTTTGGAACCGAAAACTCCCCATTCATGGACGATTAAAAGTATTCATGATAATGAAGTCTTGAAACAAACTTACCTGAAGTGATCCATCTGCTAGCGTTTCATACTGTACGTGTGAATCGACCCATTGGGAGCCAGTGGACGTGTTCACATCATCGCTAAAAATCATCTGTTTTCCTTTTGTATCGTAGCGTGACCGTACTATTGCTGGGGCGATGTTATAGGCCGAACGATATGCTTCCTTTTCACATAAAATAACATGATGTAAATTATGAAAGAAACAAAGGGAAAACAAGTCTCTCAAAATACTTTGTAAATATACATGTTTTTAAAGTAAATTCTTCATCGGATTAGTTCTTCTAGTTTCTCCGTTTTGAAACGTACCAGAGTTTAGGAACAAATGGCACTGGACTTTCCGAGCATCAAATTCCAATACGCTCTCATCATGTTCGCCAAATCGTGGGAACTTCAACTTTGCGTCAAACCTTTTGGGTGAATTTACACGAGAAAACTCTCAGTTAATCAAAAGGGGACAATTCTCATGTGGACAAGGAGAATACCTTTTCTTGGCGGGCTTCCGTAAAATATTGATCATGGTAAATTAGGATTCCATCCTCAAGTACGTACCTCATTGATCATCCGGCAGGTGGCGCTGTTGCCATATCCATCTCCCTTGACAATCTTCTTAACCGCCTCCTGGTTTTTCATCTTTCCAGCGATCTCGTTGGCCGAGTTCATGAGGGACGAGATGTCGATAGGGTTGACTGGGAACTCGACCTTCGACCTTGTTGTTATGATGACCATTCCATCGGAGTCCTTGACTACCGAAGGCTTCGATTCTTCGAATTGGCGTTGGTTGGTGTAACCAACGTTGTAGATGGTCACCGGTGTCAAGATGTCTTCAGGAAAGGCGTTGACAAGTTCCTGAAAGATACGATTTTCAAAAAGTTAAAGGGAAATTAGGGTGTCAGGAAAAAAAAGGTAAAAAGAAAATATCAAGTTTGGATTAAGATCCAGGCATGTGGTTAGGTTTATGCCAGCGTTTCCTCTTCGAAGGACTGAGAGATGCATTTGATATGTTTATATGTTTCTAAGAAAAGTGACGATGTAGCTGATGATGACAGTGATGAGGTGGTGGTGGTGATGGAGATGATGATGACAAGCTTAATGATCGATCGATCGCACTGCAGGTTCGAGTATATTGTTCATTCTGATCCTTGTAATTTGAACATCCACAAACATTAATTGAAAAGACTTGATACTCACAGTTTTGTATACATTAATTACCCCTCCCCATTGTTTCTTTGTAGCCATGTCATAATGACGATGATAACAACGGCAAGAGTAGGTTCTTAAAAAGCGCTTCTGCCTGTCAGATATTGCAGTGTTACTTTATCATATTTACCATAGTGGTTGGGTGTTACATAGCTGTACCATGCGAAGTTACGAACGACTGTTGGTCTTTCCTAGTCAGATCTTCAGATTTTTCAATGGTGCTGATTTTATACTTTCGAAGGGATCACAAATCGTGGGTAAAGTTGATCGTATCGTATGAACAAAATTTCATGAAAAGCCCATCTACTTTAGCATAGCTGCCAGTGAGGCAACCTCGCATTTCAAGGAACCATGCAGTTACCGACAATACTCACCTCACCTGGGTAGCTTGTTCGAAAACGGGGATTAATGTTTAAATTCATATGAGCTCCTTAACTTGTAATTGCGAGTTTTCACTCTACAACGCGAAATGAATCCTACAACGGAGCAAATGCATTCAAAATGCAAATCAAATGCATAACGAAGTCTTTGTCGACGATCGGTGAATCGGAAGAGCAGTTTCGTCCGACGTTTCAGAGCTGACGAAAAATCGCAAATAATAGTCTATCCAGAGTCATAAACGAAACTTGCTGTCTCGATGTACCAACCATCAACAGAGATTTCGTTGCCATTAAGGACATTTGATGACAGATTCTCTACGTTCCAGAAAGCGCATGAGTAGCTGTTGTGAAAACTCCAAAACATATATGAGTATATGAATATAACAAATGCCCAAGTCCTTCGGAGGTCATTTCGAGTAAATAAAAAAAAATGGATATTCTTTTAATTTGGGCGATTAAAGTATATTTGGCCCAAAGACATCAAAGAACATCCTAAAACAAATTTAGGTGCAAATTTTTAATGAGCATTAATATTCACTTTACTTGTTGGCGGGGCCTTTTGTCCGGTGGACTTGGGTCGTTTTTAGAATCATATGGACTTGGGTCATTCTGACACTCACATACATGATGAAATTCTGTAGTAAGTAGTAGAAGTAATGAGAGAAGGTGCTATGATAGGAATGTAAGAAAAGTCTAAGTTCTTGACTTGGGCTTCTCTTACACTTATATCAGATTTTCCTCCTTAATTCAAGGCATTTCTGAGATGATTAAGGATTTATCATTTATACACAAGATGAACAATTTCCCATATTTAACTCAATTTTGCCAAAAATTGGACTTGTGCCGTTTTTTATATTGAGATAGTCATGTATAAGTCGCGATATTTAATGGGTGATTTCAAGTCCGGTGTTGGCCTCGGCGTTGGTGTAAGTGTTGAAATTTGGATTGCTCTCCCTGGCTCTAAAACTTATTTCAGAGTTTGTAAAACTGATCCAGTTTCAGGAGCATCTTCATTTTATGTTTGGTGTTATAATCGTGTAAAAATTGACCTAACACCAACACCAAAAGGTCAACACCGTACTTGAAATCACCCAATCAATGGTTCACTACACCTTTGCACTTTTACATGTAAATAATTAGAATATGATTACCTGAGCCTCTCTGATCCATGTTGAAGCTGTGCCGTTCCATTCGAGATCTTTGAATGAGGAAAGTGGCGCCATTTTCTTCTGAGTTTCAACATACCGAGCGTTTAAACTTTGAAACGCCGTGGCTTTGTTCACATCCATATTATAAGACATGAAGTCGCCAATGACCTATCAAATGATAAATAATACAAAACAAGTGGAATGCCTCTGGCCGTCTCACCTGCACCACGCGGTTCAATATAGCAGCAGTGCTGACTTTGAATACTACTCTAACTCGCACAAGATGTTCAGTGATACATGGTTATTATGTCCACTTTTTATGAACTAGACCAATAAACTTACAGAGATATGATGGTTATTCAACAAAAAAACCCAACATGGCCAAAGTTCATTGACCTTACATGACCTGTGACCTTGATCATGTGACCTGAAACTCGCACAGGATGTTCAGTGATACGTGATTACTCTTATGTACAAGTTTCATGAATCAGATCCATAAACTTTCAAAGTTATGATGGTAATTCAACAGATACACCCAGTTCGGCCAAAGTTCATTGACCTTTGACCTTGGTCATGTGACCTGAAATGCGCACAGGATGTTCAGAGATACTTGATTACTATAATATCCAAGTTTAATGAACTAGACCAATAAACTTTCAAAGTTATGATGGTAATTCAACAGATACCCCCAATTCGGCCAAAGTTCATTGACCCTAAATGACCTTTGACCTTAATCATGAGACCTGAAACTTGCACAAAATGTTCAGTGATGCTTGATTACTATTATGTCCAAGTTTCATGAGTCAGATCCATAAACTTTCAAAGTTATGATGGGAATTCAACAGATATCCGCAATTCGACCAAAGTTCATTGACCCTAAATGACCTTTGACCTTGGTCATGTGACGTGAAACTCGTGCAGGATGTTCAGTGATACTTGATTAACCTTATGTCCAAGTTTCATGAACTAGGTCCATATATTTTCTAAGTTATGATGACATTTCAAAAACTTAACCTCAGGTTAAGATTTCGATGTTGATCCCTCCAACATGGTCTAAGTTCATTGACCCTAAATGACCTTTGACCTTGGTCATGTGACATGAAACTCTAATAGGATGTTCAGTAATACTTGATTAACCTTATGGCCAAGTTTTATTAACTAGGTCCATATACTTTCTAAGTTATGACGTCATTTCAAAAACTTAACCTCAGGTTAAGATTTGATGTTGACGCCGCCGCCGCCGCCGCCGTCGGAAAAGCGGCGCCTATAGTCTCACTCTGCTTCGCAGGTGAGACAAAAAGCGCATTCAAATGATGAAACCAGCCAACAAAACACAAAATAAGTCACAAGACAAGGTTTCTTTATTAAAAGTTGAAACATTCATTTTTGGTCTTCAAAAAGTAAAAGTTAAACAATTAGCTTATCTGAAATGAAACAGTAATCCCTTTTTCAAACAGCTAAAATCTAAAGTTGTAACGTTGAATACAATACAAAATATTTTTTTCGGACTACATCAAAGTTTCACTAACATGACACAGTGCGTTCATTTCATGCTTGAGTGAACCTTGAACTCCAAACCCTTTTCGCCTTATTTTGTGGAACCCTCGGTGATTCTCTTCTACATTTAACCAAGTTCTTGTCTAGATTAATGTTTTGATCAGTTTGACAAATTCAATATAATTTCAAAGTTAATGATATGCTTTTAAACAAATCTCATAAAGCCATCATTTTATCAATTTTCCTTTATGCAAGTGAAACCTGGGAAATGACGGCCAAAGACAGGCAATGTCTAGATGCTTTCCGTCTTAAATGTTTACGAAGGATCTTGAATATCTCATGGAGGGGTGACACGTCACAAATGCATAGTTGTTCGACTTTTCCGAGGATAATATTGTCGCTGAATAGTTTTATCCTATCCGTATGATGGTGTATTATCATTTTATTTCATTTATTTGTATGTATTTTTTATTTTCATGGATGTTGTTTTGGAACCACTGATAGCAATTATTGAAACTGCACCATCTGCGACGAATATTTGATGAAATTGAAAAGTCGACCAAATCAGCAAAAAAAAAAACGAAAAAAAGTGATAGATGTCTTGTCTTTTCATACCAGAATGATGTTTGTATTTGATTGGCATGTAACGTTCGAAAACCAGACAAAGGATTTTGATCAAATGAGGCAGATATCACTAATTTTGTATTTTAAAAAGGTGGCAATTACCACGACTCTATTTCTTTTTCCGTTTCGCTCAATACACTTCAGGATATTTTTGCTCGAGAAAAAGATTCCTCCCTCGAATAAACTTTACATAATTTATTAATATTCATGATTTTGTTTGCTCACTTCTGCCAACAGCGTCCAGGCTTCATCGGCAGTCACCTCGGCAGGAATGTCTCCCCGGACAACTGCTGGTGGGACATCTCCAGAAGCAAATTGGAAGTGATTCACCCCCTCTACGACAACGACTGGTTTCGTTGCGAGAGCCGTTTGGTCTTCCGTGAGTAGCGTTTCTAAATCCCTACAGACAGAAAGGCAGCAGTTTCTTTTACAGTGATTTACGCCTCTGTGGTTACAAACTGCAATCTCAAGTGTTATCAGTTCTCATTGTTGACTTATACATGTTATATTTTGGATGATACAATTACATAACGGAAAAAGACAACATTCAGACATTTTATGATGTATTTTGTTCACCTGTTATGTTTTATAGACAACAGGTCGAATGTGTTTATCATGCAAGTGAAACAACTCACTTTGCATTACATTTCCAGTACAATGGTGATCAGAGATCGCCTTAAAGAAAAAAAATCAACGTATCATTTTGATTTTCACGTGCTAGTCATTTCATTTGTAGTCATGAATATGATGTGAATCTTATTGCTGCTGATATAATTTTGTCTTTAATAATACATAACATTTATAAGGCGCTTACTACTGGTGTTTCTAAGCGCACTGCTTTCTGTTTATGGTTTGTACTTGGGTTAAAAAATAGTGGCACTGGATAATGAAACAGGTAATACAACTATTCTAATAATCAAAAATCAAAACTGGTGTGCACCTCCAATTGACCGACCCACAACTGTGAATGTTTTTAATAAAAGAGTATGGAAATAAGGCTTCATGTGTTTTGATACACCATGCATAGAGGGGCGATACCAAGGCGGGGGCAACTACAAATTACGCCATATCTGTTTTCAGTTCAATAGTTCATCATAGATTTCTGTTTCTGTTCATTGTAACTCCCGTAGGAACTCGGCAGGACAGCATTTTTGCGGGTAAACGCCAAGATGGTATGCCTATAACAAAATTACCTAGGAAACATGTTACGTGTTGGTCAATCAGTCATAGTGGCTGACTTTTTTTGACCACAGATATTACTCTTGGGCCTTTCATTAAAGTGGAGACAATGGTAGAGTGGGGATTCGAACTCACAGCCTTATGAGTCTAATGCTCTAACCACTGGACCACACGATTTACACATGGCTTGTGAGCATTCTCGTTTTAATATTTCTTTTCGACTTTCATCATTTGATTCCTCCTTTCCAAACATTATTTCTAAGAAAAATAGAGTAAAATAAAGAGTGAGTGCACCCGAAAGCGATGCAGACCCCTGCATGCCTATAAATACCTGAATGTGTTTCCTATCCTTGTGATCTTTACTTGACCATCTAGATCCCCACTCAGGTGCATGATGGGGGTGGGGTAGGCACCAAGATCATCTAACGCCCCCGTCAGGTATGATCCCCACATCATGACTCCCTTTGCTCTGGACGGATCCCTGTTAACGTAACTCTGCAAAAATGTACCTGTCACAGTATTTGACAGAAGTGAGTGTAAACAAATATATATATATATATTTTATCAAAGAAAGAATTTCCGGAATCTAACATGCATAATCAACTATATAATGAAATTAATAATTATAAACGTTTATAATATTTTTGATATTGATAATGACAATAATAATAATAATCAAATAAAGATGAAGATAATAATAATGATAATAGTAGTAGTAGTAATAATAATAAACTATTTTATGTTGCAATTTTATGAAAATGGAGCAATATTACAATACAAACTATCTGGAAAACACGTTAAAAAGAATTTATGCATATAAGAAACACCCGTTTGCTGTTTCTGTGGTTTACTACTATGAAACCCAAAACGATGTTTCGTCACTATTTCTATTAATAGTAGGGCGGTTATTTTTTTTTTCAAATTCACGACATAACAACAGAGAGTTAAAAATATTCTAGTAAATACAAATACTGATAAGAGCCTTTCGACGCAGATATAAACATCAATGCTATTAAACAGTATGTAAGTAAATTACGATTGACAACGGTGCCCGATAACGTTTTTTTTTACTTTTCGTCTACATATATTTACGATTATATCACATTGCTTTGCTTCTATTTATGTAAATTTTATTTCATTTAATTTTGGTATGTACATTCACATAAACTGACCAGCAGCATATTTTCAAGGGGTCAATTAACAATTTTCACGATATTCAATATAACATATACAGAGCAAATAAGAAACTATACTTGCATTTTCAAATCTCAATAAATTCAAACGAACTTCGGTTTTCATATTTCGGAAATTAATCAAAGTTGAATTACAATGTAGCTATATTAACGCAGCGCCTGTAGGACCGATCATAGCACGTTAGCAGAGATAATACTCCCCTTTATACAATAAGTCAAGAAGACGCTTACCGCCGAGAGAATGGCCTGCGTAGAATATCGGAGTGTTTGCAGGCATCCCAATCCTTTGAAGTTCGTCTAAGGCATCGTTTATTGCAAGGGTTATCTATATACACCAAATTAATTAGGGGAAAACGTTACAATACAAAGGATGATGCGTTTATTAAAAACAAAAATTACAGTTGCTAATAAAATAACCTTTCTTAAATGACTTTCTACGCGATCGATCCTGGGTGTTCCGGCGGCGAAATATGCACCTGCGACAATTGCTCCGGACTTAATATATCAGAAAGCATATGTTTTGTAGAGTTTTTTGTTGAGAATATTGCAAATATAAGGATTAGGGTCTATTTAGTTTTGGAGGTCAAGTTTCATGTTTTGCTTAAAGGCAGATTTTCCATCGGAGCAATTGTCGCCGGAGCAAATGTCATGGAACAGTTCCGGCGTCTATGAATAGGACTGAAGGATGAACCATAACTCTTTCACGTGACGATGTTTAGCTTTACTTGCAATGTAATATAATTCCTATAAAGGAAGACATAGCATAGACCAGTAGCCTGTTGCATAAATCTTTTTACCTGAGAAAACTCTAGTAAAAACTGAAAACTAAGGTTAGTCTGATTTCTGCCATTGACTTTAACACAGGGCAAAAACTCCGGTAAAAACAACCTGAGTTTTCTCAGGTAAAAAGTTTTATGCAACGGGCACCAGGACCGGCTGCACAGAAACATTGTTAGCGCTAACAATGCGCAAGCAGAGACTCTGTTACAACCGGTTATGTCGCAGCTGTGCCAAATGTCCCAAGAACACGTTTTCTTCATCCTGGATCAACGTTTGACATCACAATGAGACAGGTGTGACTGGGCATACTGATAGCCCAAGGCTCACAATGTTCCTGAGCGGCAGGTACAGACTCCTAGAATAGTAAGTCAGTGACATAATAATAATACATCTCCATGGCCATTGATCGAGTTTGGACATCGTATGCTGTATCATGATGTACTGTCCGTTTAAGCACAATGAAGATTGTTTGTAATCTCTGGCCATCCCAATCATAGATTTGCTTCATGGGATACATATGAATGAAAATATATGCTTCCCCTATTTCATTAAAAGCCCATCTCAAAGTGTGCTGCACTCAACCCAGGTAAGGTAAATGGGTACCGGTAGGAAGTAATTCCTTAAAAAGCTGTGTGCGTTATGAACGCCTAGCTTAGCCGGGTATAATATAGGAGCGCCTTGAGCACCTAACAAGGTGGATATGTGCGCAATATAAATACCCTATATTATTATTCAAAGTTCATAATGCAAGCATGACTGAGTTAGAACCATGGAAAAGGGTGCTCCCAAATATTTATTTGAACAAGCAATTTACGATTTTAAGTGGGTATTTTCTGGCCTTTATTTCTACCTATTCGGAAAAGTTCACAATATGAATATCCATCTGTTCTTCTTCTACATGTATATGAGAATTTATGCGTAAAATATAAATGACGCATGGTCGAAAAAGGTTACATCAAACGATAATTGATTTCTACCTAATCGATGGATCGTTGAAAAACAAGCATTGGTCATTGTGGAGCTGGTTTGTTAATACGTTTCCAAGTTTAGATTTGAAAAAAAAGCGGAACATGCTAATATGTACATCTACTCAAACGATATATACATATCAGTCTAAAAAGACAAATGCATTGATTGTTTGCTTAATGTCTGTCTAAATCCAAATAATTGTCTTATGAACTAATGAATAAAAAAGCGAATTAGATCGCAACGGCAAACAATGAATTTAATCGCATTATCTGCAACTTGGTAAACGTTTGTTGTATGTGTTACAGTGTAAATTTTTCTCAAAATGCGCTGGAGATAAAAAAAAGGTCGACAAATATCCGTTATTTTCAATGTTATTCCTGCAATGGATAAATCAAATGAAAGTATGCGGAACCCTTGGTACAAAATGAATAAAAAACAACAGAGAGAATGAGTGTGGTATGTCAATTGCAATTCTTTATGCACACTTATCCAATCGAGATATCATAAATTTCGTGATAGATGTGGAGCGTTGTGGCCCAGTGGATTAGTCTTCGGACTTTGAAACAGAGGGTCGTGGGTTCGAATCGCAGCCATGACGCAATTTCCTTCAGCAAGAAACTGATCCACAATCCCGGGGGGGGGGGCACTTACATTGACGAGTGGATACCATGCGCGACCAAAAAAACACGTAAAAAGGATGTCCTTTTCACAATAGGGCACGTTACGTACGTAACGTGATAAGGGTGTCAAAAACACACAAATAATGAAAAAAGGGTATCTATTTCGCTAGGAAAATTACGTGTTTAGGGTCGAATTTGCGGGGATGATAAAACAAAATTAAAATGTTTTATAAAGGATGTCCTTTTGCCCCAACACTACGTGTTTAGAGTCCTATTTGCACGAGGTGTAGAAGGTGGGGTCGTACTAAACCAAATAAGGTAAAGCCGACGACCGAAGGACCCGTAACAATAAAACATTCCTGTACTTGTTTAGGGGTTCATTTCAGGGAATATTTGCCAAGAGTATCGTTTTGTTTCCAATACTTGTTAAGGGTAGGGTTTCACACGCCAATACTTGTTAAGGGGTGCATTTTCAGAATATGGAAATTACGTGTTTAGGGTGCTTTTCGAGACCCCATGGTCGCGCATGGTATCCACTCGTGAATGGAAGTGGCCCCCCGGGTCCACAATTTGCTGCACTTAACCCAGGTGAGGTAAATGGGTACCGGTAGGAAGTAATTCCTTAAAAAGCTGCGTGCGCTAGGAAAGAAAAATGGACAATGGCACGCTGAGCGGCTTCGCAGTAGAATATAAAGGTAAAGACGTACGCACACCTTTGACAAGACGCCTACACGCCTAGCTTAGCCGGGTAATATAGGAGCGCCTTGAGCACCTAACAAGGTGGATATGTGCGCAATATAAATACCCTATATCATTATTATACTGAAATTGATGCGTACATAACTTTCATATTTACATTCATTTTTTAATACCAATATCTTGATTTGTCTTGATTTGATTTTATTGTTTACTTCTGCAATTACATCATTCGTATAGAATACATTTTCCATAACATAACAAACATAGTATATTGATAATTTTTTTGGCATGAATCATAACTAAATGTACTAAAATTATCATTACAAACAAAATTGATCTCATACCAAATTAGTTAACATTTACAATTTGCAGGAGAAGGATTGTCATCATAAGCAGATTGCTTGAAAAAATGACAACCCCAGGTTAAAACTCATTGATTAATATAATACATTAATACAGCAGAATCGATACACAGTACATTTTATGAAAAACAGCAGTAATCTAATTTGAGCATTGAAGATGGAGATGATAAGGATGAAGATGACGGTGAAATGGTGAAGATGAAGGTGATGGAGAGGATGATGATGGTGATGATGCTTTAATGACACAACGACACAGAAATTTTACTTCAAATATTCTGATATCAACATGGATTTAACGTTTGCTTTAAATGAGTAAAGGGACGTGGATCTTTTTATAGATTCTGGTAGAGAGTTCCACAAATCAGGACCATGGTGTCTTATGGATCTCTGCGCAATAAGCAATTTGGGGTTGATTAAATGGAAATTAGAAGAGTTCCGCGTAGGGTATGAATGGATAGATGTGTTCATAGTATAAAAATTGTGAAATGAAGGTGGGAGCATGTTATTTACGTATTTGAACATAAGCAGTAAGCTTTGAAATGAATTTATGTCAAAAATAGTTAGAGTCTTTAGTTTATGGAATAATGGATTTGTGTGTGATAAATATTGCGAATTAGTACAAATTCGAATTGCTTTTTTCTGTAATAAATATATTGTATTAATTTTAGTTTTTGCACACGTTGCCCAAACTATATTGCAGTACGATATATACGGCAATATCAATGAATTGTAGAGTAAAACGAGTGTAGTATGAGGAATTATGTTTTTCATTTTGTAAAGTACACCTACGTTTCTGGAGATGTTAGTAGTTATACAACGTATATGTTCATTCCAATTTAAATTTTCATCTATTGTGACACCTAAAAACTTTGTTTCTTTTTTCCTTTTGAGTGGAATATTATCTATGCTTATGTCGTATGGAAACTCAGTAATATGTGAACTTGTATGCTTAAAATACATAAAGTTTGTTTTGTCTATATTAAGTGATAGCCTATTACATTTAAACCATAAAGATAGTTTAGGTAATTCACGATTAAATGTATCTACTAAAGTTTCTAAGCTAGTGTGTGAACAAAAAATGTTTGTGTCATCGGCAAATAATACAAATGATAATAAAGGCGTTACAGTAGTCAAATCATTAATATATATAAGGAAAAGTAGGGGGCCAAGGATCGATCCTTGTGGAACTCCGCATTTTATTGTCTGAAAATTAGAAGAAATATTATTGTGAGTGACATATTGTTTTCTATCAGTCAAATAACTCTCAAACCATGATAGTGTGATTCCCCGAATTCCATAATTTTCAAGTTTTTTAAGTAAAATCTGGTGGTCAAGAGTGTCGAATGCTTTGCTTAGGTCCATGAATACTCCTATTATGTGTTCTTTATTTGTCATTGCATTTGTAATTTTATCGTATATTTGTATTAAAGCCTGATCAGTTGAATGCCCTTTCCTGAATCCATATTGGTTTGAATTTAGAAACTGAAAAGTATCTAGGAACTTATAAAGTCTTTTGTAAATAATCTTCTCTAATATTTTGGATATGCTGGGGAGAATAGAAATAGGCCTATAATTTGTTATTTCATGTGGATTGTCTTTTTTTAAAACAGGATTTACCTTTGCAATTTTAAGGGGATCTGGACATTTACCGGTGCTGATCGACAGATTAAAAATATGACACAATGGAGTGACAATATAATGTATGATCTGCTTAAGGAGGAAAGTACTAATTCTATCATATCCCTTTGATTTGCTGGATTTGAGATTTTTTGTTATTTCAATTATTTCCTGAACATTTGTGGGGTTAAAGAATAGGGAAGAATTGATGGGTGTGGGAAGAAATTTTGCAAAACTTTGGTTTGGTCTGGCAAGGTTGTTTGCCAAAGAGGGTCCTATGTTAACGAAAAAGGAATTAAAGGTATCAGCTACATCATCTGAATTTATTGCAGCAGCATGAACTGTGAAATTGTCTTTAGGTAATACTTTGGGTTTCTTGCCAATCAAATCATTGATGATCTCCCATGTGGCTTTCATGTTTGATTTAACTTTGTTAAGTTTCTCGGAATAAAACAATTTGCGAGAAGCCCGAATTATATTGGTTAGTCTATTTCTATAAGTTTTATATTTATTTTTGTTTTGAATAGAAGGGTTCTTTAAAAATGTCTTGTATAGTTTATTTCTGGTATGTATGGATCGTAGAATAGCTTTAGTAATCCATGGCATTTTTGCTTTTCTTTTTTTTGATAGGTGATAGAGGAAAATTTTTATCGTAATATTTCTGCAATTTTTGGTTAAAATTTGTGTAAGCAATATCTGAATTTGACTCATTAAATACATCTAACCATTCCTCAATCGCAAGATCACTTTTAAACGATTCAATATTTATTGGGGATTCTTTATTATACATTGTAGATCTAGGTGAATTTTCTTTTGAAATATCATTATCACATAATAAGAAAACCGGTAAATGATCAGCTATATCAGATATTATTAGTCCGCTGGAAGTATCTCTGTTTAGTATGTTTGAAAATATGTTGTCGATAAGTGTTGATGAATGGCTATCAATTCTGGTCGGTTGATCTATGTGGGGATAATAACCAAATGAATGCATAGTATGTAGGAATAAATCGTTGTCATTATTTTGGGATAACAGGTCAATGTTAAAATCACCCATTAGATATATTTGTTTATCTTCTTTTGTTATGGTATGATGGCATATTTCAAGCTCTTCGCAAAATAAATTTGCATTGCCATGAGGGGGTCTGTAAACTAATCCAATAATTATATTTTTGCCTTTCGGCTTCATGATTTCTAAGAATAGAGTTTCACTTTGTTTTAATGATATTTCTTTTCTTATTTTAAACTGCAAATGTTCATTGATGTAAAATGCTACACCACCTCCTCTTTGATCTTCACGATCTCGCCTTATAAGATTATAGTTTTGCAAGTTGAATATGTTAGGTGAATTATTATGAAGCCATGTTTCCGTGACACCGATAATGGAGAATTTGAAATTATTTAGAGTAAAGAGTAATGATTCCAATGATTCAAAGTTTTTGTTCAAGCTTCTGGCATTAACGTGAAGCAAACTGAATTTGTGTTCTGTGTCTCTAAATTTAGAAGTAAAATCTTCAGTTGAGTAATATTTATTACATGATGCATTGTTTGTATTGAAAATAGAAAAAATGTCTATGTCATTACTCGTGAAGAAAAAAACGATATTACCAAGATTTACCAGCCTTATGCTAGTTTGATTTCAAAACTTTTGCTTTTATTGGTGCCACTCGCTATTGATTCAATTATAAATTTTACAACTTTTAAACAGTTACTGTTATTGGATGTGTGGGAGTGCTACAAAGTTTATCGAAAGTTGTGGCAATGATGCACGACAATGTTCCCAATGAATACATATTAATAGAGAATATGTATAGCGGACGTATCCACCTTGTTAGGTGCTCAAAGCGCTACAATATTAAAGGGGAATCCATCCGTAGTCATCATGGTCATAATGATGTGTTAGAAAGAGAACAAAAATAAGACAAACATAATTGTGAAAGATTGAAATATATCGGACAAGAAATAAGAAAGTTATGGCTGCTTTCAAATCCAAAAGGCTTTGTATATATCAAAATTGGCAACTTAAAGTAAATTATAAAGGGGCGTGGACAACTTTCCCGTAGACCTTGACCTTAAGATCAGGATTTTGTGGTTTCGTGGTACCTATCTCCTGGGGCGGTAATCAAAATATGACCCAAATAGCAGATTGTTTTATTCCATCTTGGAAGAGAAATATAATTAAAAGTAAAACATTTTGAAAAAAAAATGACATTCTAGCCATTTTATATATTAGAGTAAGTTGAAAAGTAGTAATTGCCTTACATTCCTATGACATTACAAATGCGGCCAATTTCAAGTCTCCATGGGGCTAGTGAATATCGATTTGTGCAGCTTTTCGAAATCCATAACTTTCTTTTATTTGTCCGATATTGTTCAAATTTTCTAAGAATCAACTTGTCTGATTTTTCCTTTTCATCTATAAACTTTTTATTTGGGTTAGATTCCCCTTTAAAATTAAGAAGTTGCCTCCTTTCAAAAGTATATCTGTGAAGTGCCACAAGAAATCCTTCAGGGACCTATTAAGTTATAATATGATCAACTCTCAATACTTATTCAAAGTTTTATTGTTTGAATCATTTTTTGACAAACTATCTCCTTTCCTCCCTGTATAAAGAAAAAGTCACCCTATTTTAGATTTGGGACTGTTAATCTTAACCGAGCCTGGTAAAAATATGGAGTTGGGCTGAATATTAACATGATCTGGTGATTAAAGATGCCGTATTTCCTACCAGGATCTACCCTTTGCAGGAATACATAGGGAAGTACATGTATGTTTACTTAGCAATTACGGTAAAGGGTAATGAACGATATGGATTTATGATAGCAACGTTATTTCAAGAATATACAAACAAAAATACAGTATCAAAGCACGTTAGCACATCGCAATGCAACGGTTTCGCTGTTGTGACTGCAAATAGTCTAATCTGATATTACGTGCATGGGGAAATTGTTCTAATAACCAGCTGGATAAATTATTATTGACACTCCAAGAAAACCAACCAGCTTACATAAGCACCTCCAGTTCGAGTCAAAAGTTCATCTACAACCGTCTACATCTACAAGTGTTTGGGGTCCATCCAAGCCCCCATCTGTACGCGTGTGCAACTAAATGTGAGGGTTTTTTAAAGAAAATTATTGCAATTTGATGCTGATATTGACTTAAAAGTGTGAATCCCCGATTACTTTTACTCATATCAGAATAAATATCGCATAAATTCACCAGTTACATCCCAATTTGAAATTCGAAATGTTCTTAGTGGGTGAAATAAATGTGCCTAAACCGATGAAAAAAAATACCATTTTAAATTAAATTAAAGTAGAATGAAACCTTTGGACCAAGATAGCTTGTGTGAAAACAGAAAAATCAAAGAAACAGATCAACGAAAGCTTGAGAAAAATCGGACAAGTAATGAGAAAGTTATGAGCTTTAGAATATTGCAATCACTAATGCTATGGAGATCCTCACATTGGCAATGCGACAAACATGTGTGATGTCACTCTTGAACAACTCTCCCCATTACTTTAATACGTATTTCACTTAAAATTGCCTCTTTTATTACATCTATCAATAAAACATGTATTTTTTCTATAGGAGGGCATGTAATACAGATTTTTAAAGAATACATCATGGATAAAGAGTTTGTATCACCATACGAAAAAGCAAAAAGACACATTTTCAGGGTATTTCATAGTCCATCAAAGGGAAAGTTGTTCGTCAGTGTCATCACACATCCTTGTCGCGTTGCCAATGGGAGGATCTCCATATCAGTAGAGATTGCAATATTCAAATGCTCATAACTTTCTCATTATTTGTCCGATTTTTCTCAAACTTTCTTTGTTCTTATTCTTTGATTTTTCTGTTTCGACACAAGCCAACTTGTTCCAAAGGTTTCATTCCCCTTTAACAGATGGCATTACATTTTGTTGCATAATTCCTGTTTTTCAAATTCAGAAAATATTCCTACGGGAGCCCTGCCATACAAAAATAAAAATAAAACAATATAACAATTATTTGAATACAAATTTGTACATGTAAAAAAAAGGGGGGGGGGCAATCTAAAAAAAAATATTTAATGGAACTTCATAATGCCCAGACGATGATCTAATTTAAATGTATATTCGTGTAACTTTAAGTTTTTTTAATATCTCTTAGTCTTGCAGGTTTCACATAAATATTTTATCAGGGCCATGCAAAACATGATTTGAGAAAATAACCAATAAAAACGTACACCAAAAATAACTAATATTTCTATCTTTGGAAATAATTGTTGAAAAGCAATGAATTAAAAGAGACAATATCAGGGTGATTTTGTTCAATACGATTTGAAGATGTTGTAATTGTATTCTCCTTTAAATTATAATTTTCAATTTGCGCCATAAAGCTTCGAAGAATAGAGTCAATAAATCAATTTCTTCCAGCTTGTTTACTTCGGTATATTTCGTTCGTTCGTCTGTAAATATATTTTACAAAAGGGCCGCTATAGAATAAAATGTTAAGGTGCTGCCACTTATACAATTTAACATTCGACACTCATCTTCAATGAATGATATGAAGGCATTTAAATTCTACTAGTTATTCAGAATGCAACACCAAATAGCGGAGATTATTCCGGGTTTCCAGAACCTAATTGTCTTTTAGATCAACCTTTCGAAAAATAGGAAATGATACAAGACTTGAAAGAACCACGTAAGAAAAACAAAATAGAAAGGAATGGAATACGAAATCCAATGCGGAACAGCGTATAAAAGAATGAAATGGCACCTATAAGAGTGATAATGCTTAAACATGGAGTAACAGCAGACAGGCGATAAATTGATAAAAATAATTAATTGAAAGAATATTATTAGAAAATAATTATACAACAGACATGAAAAAAAAAAGAAAATACAAAATATGATCTGAAGGAGAGAATAACTATAACAATACGTACATTATTAAACAGAAAATAACATAATAGATATTGATTTAGTTAGATATTCAATAAAAAAAAATTAAAATCATACCTGAGGAGGGAAGGGCGTGTCTCCAATGTAATCCGTCGTCAAAGCTACCCATAGCTTAAGGGGGGACTTCTGTTGGATCCTCTCGGCAAGAGGTAGGTATGCTTCCCCGCGGATCTCCGCTCCTGGAATCACTACCAAACCCGCTTCTACTCCGTCATCGCGTACGGGGTCGACGACGACTGTCGACACACAATGGACACCCAACGGTGTTAAAACGAGGGCAAAAGCAACGAGAACGGTAACAAACATCGCGATTTTAATAATATATATTTTGCTCGGCTAGTTTGATAAGATGGCTAGTAAAGCTTATGCCTCGCAGTTGATAACAATACATATAGTACTAACAGGCGACTGTGTTTTCCAGCTGGATTTGCGTGCTAAGGTGGATTCTATTAGCTAACTTTATCAATTTCGGGGTGCTGATTTAAGAAAAATGAGTTTGACCTCCTCTATTTTATCTGTACGATGGGCTAATGAGATTTAACAAGATATCGTTGTTGACTTAATTGATTAAAGAGAGCAGTCACACTGCCCAGAACTCAAGTTGAAATACCACTATTCCCCCCCCCCTTTCTTTACAACAGGGTGATGCTAAGGCAGGTGGGTGTTTCACAAAACTGCTCGTAAAATTGCGCACAGCGTAAAGAACGACTGGAACACGTTCTTGTGTCCCAAATGAATGGCATTGGGATGTAGCATTTAGCAAACGATGGGATCACCAGTCGTGAGTAAAGTCATTGGTATCTTACGAACAGCTTTCTGAAACACCTGCCCGGTTATTTTTTTATTCAATATTTTTTTAACTCTTCGTGCACTTCTAGCTTTTACCTCTAAACTGCTAAATGTATACAGACGAGACCCAAAAGTAATATACGAATTCACTCACAAGGCTACATCATGTGCATGGTGACGGTAGTCGTTTGTACATTTCATAAATGTGCCTAATTGTGTTTCTTTTTGGTACCGATACTTCTAATTGTTTGCAGAGTGTTTTGTGTAGAATTCCATGATCATATGCACATTGGTCATATTGATAGGTCATTAATAAGGCTTTAACTATGAAGCTTTAAAATGAACTTCGTCAAAGGAAGTTAATTCGGAAACAATCACAATGTCCTCTTTCCTGCAACGTATATGAAGAGCTCAGTTGCAAAAGAAGTTAGATCCATTTTTCATCAAATTAGATTTTTTTTGGTCTCAATGTATAGACTTTTAGTAACTCTATAAGATAATAACAAAGAAAAGATGAATTTCACATTCAAAAGTGAACAAAAATTACAAATAATTTTTTTAAAGGAGTTAGATCCATTTCAGTTTGCTTGCAAAAGGGGTTAGATCCACAAAGATATTTGTTTAAAGATAAATACAAAAATGAAGACAGGTAGATTCTTTATACCTCGGTAATTTTATGTTCACATGATACGGTAGTACATCATGACAATTCATTTTCTCATAAGGATATTGCAATATGGGAGAATAAAAAAAAGGATTTGCTCGGAATGGTCCAGCATGGATCTAACCCCTTTTTTTGCAACCAAACTCGTCATATATGGAAAGATACTCATGTTCAAATCACAGTGAAAAGCTCATAGGTCTTTGTCCAAAATCTGTTTCATCATACGTTTCGGGGGTGAAGATAAATTGTATTTGTATTCATCATGTCGTTGATCCAGAGTCCAGGTTGAAACACTTACAGTATTTCAATTCAGCGACCCTCGACAAAGACCTCATTATCATGAAGGGCATTTGACGATACATTCGTCCCCGAAAGTGTTCTGTGACGCGGTTGCAAAAACTCACAATGATCCTGCTGAATCTATGCCAATATTTAATAGTCTGAACCAAAATGAATTTTCAGATTCTGCTGACAACATCTATTGGTAAATAAAGCAGTGACTTTCTACGTTTCCACCATTGTCAAACACAACCAGAATTGATAAGGTTAGTACTTAAAAATGGAGGCATACAATACATCCATATCTGGCTCACTTTCACAACATCAATACATGAGTCTATGTCATAATTCTGCCGATTCCAAGGCAGAAAACAAAGAATGAGGTGACAGTTTGGGGAGCGTTTCGTAGATTAAATTGAATTTATATATTAAAAAATCATTGGCATCTGCCAATATTCTGTTCGGAACAAAAATAAAAAGTACATGTAGTACAAACCTAAAAAACCAATGCAAAACAAACAAACAAACAAATAAAAAACATACATTTTGAGGAACGTGGGCAAATAAACAAAAATATAAAAGTGATTCATCAAAATATCTCACGGCATCGAATAGAAAAGAGGGATAAGCATGCATGGTAGAAAGAGACAGAAATAAAAAGAGAGAGTGTGTAAGTTTCATGAAAAACTTGTCGGATGTGTCATCCGACGAGTCCAGGGGGGCGTTTCATGAAAGGACTTGTCGGACATTTCATCCGACAAGTCCCATTTTATCCGACAGTTACCATAGGAATATTGCCTCTCGGCCAATCAAAATCATGGAAAGGTGTCAGATTTGACAACTTGTCGGATGAAAATATTGATGAAACGCTCCCCTGCTATCTTATCCGATAAACCACGGTAACCGTGTCTTAGCCAGTCAAAATCAAGTAAAGTTGCCAGATCTGACACTTGTGGGACTAAAATGTTATAGAAACCATCCACTACAAGAAAAAAAGAAGATATGAAGAAGAAGAAAAAAAGGAGAAGAGGAGAAACAGAAAGAGTGAAAAAAAAAACGAAAGAAAGAAAGAAAAGAAAGTAAAAGAAAATGAAATAAAAGAAGAAATAGAAATAGAAGGTGGAAGCGGAGCGGTTGGAGTCTTGGGTCAAGAAAATGAACGAAAGGAAAAGCCAACAACGTGCTATATCAACGTAGTATATACTGCCATTTAAAATCGAAAATAAAAGTATGAATAAAGCATACATTTCCTTTAAATGAAATAAGACTAATATTTCATAACGCAATACCGTTGCATAAAATAGCTTATCTTATGGCAAGGAGCAAACCAGTTTAATCAACATTAGCATATGGTATCGTTTCCACATTTTATTTACAGAAAACAATTAATCGGGGCTTAATACCAAATGTTATGACATTTAGCATCAACAAATGTATTTGACAGGTGAGAAACGCGTTCTTTTTATCATTTTCAAGCGATGTCACTGACTTCAAACCGATAAGACTTTTGACAACTTATATGTGCACATTTTTTCTCATTATCGTTACGCACACGAACACACGGCACTCATCCATACGCACACCAAACCTCAGAAGGAATACAAACACACACGCACACTCCTGCGACTCATGACACACGCGCCCTCTCCCACACGCTCATATTTTATCAACTCGTACTATGAAGGCAAACACGCCACCTCCACCGGCAGCACAATGCGACTGCATTGCGTAAAATGTGTTATACAGTCATGGTTTGGGAATAGTTTGCGATCATGATTGCATAATTAGCGAACGATTGGGGTACCAACGACCTGTAGTGTATTGACGGATGGAGAACGGCCCTCATTGTGATTCCAGTCTGAGTGAATGTAATACCACCCCTTGTTAAAAATGTTCAACTTAGAGGCGCCCAACGCGTGTGTACAGCAATGCATTTGACTGCCCCCTCCGGGGGGGGGGGGGGGGGGGTAGGGCAGTCGAGCGCATTGCTGTACACACGCGTGCCGAAATTATTTCCAAACACCCCCTAAACGAGTTTTTCTCTGTGTGCAAAATAATCCCCTAAACAAGCTTTTCGCGGGCTTTTTTTTTTTTTTTTTTTTTTTTACATATTTAGGCCTTAAAAAGTTGATGCCAGAATACCCCGGGGAAAAAGCATCGAAAAAAAACATACCCTAAATACGTTTGACCCTGCGATTGACCAGTATTTCAAAACTACCCCCTTTTTTTAAACATCCGATTCGGTGTTTTTGATACCCTTAACGAGTGCAGGCGCGGCCTGCGTCCAAAACTGAAAACCCCCGACCCTTTAAACGGTTTTTTTTGGGGGGGATCGGGGGGACTACGCGTGTGTACAGCAATATATTTGACTGCCCCCCCCCCCGGGATCCCCCCCCCCTCTCCCCATGATGACCAAAAAAAGAAAAATGAAGAATATGAGGAAGGAACAGGAAGAGAGGAGATAGAAGAATAATATGCATGAGAGGACGCGAACTCTTCTTACTCATCTTATGTAGTCTTGCAAACTTACCCCCTTCCCTTTGGCACTAACACTGTTTCTACTGAACAGCATTGACCACAGATGATGTAACTTTGTGACTTTCTAATCAGTTTTATTTATGATGTCCCTACCGGCCTAATTAAGAGTTGTATTCCAAAAGGAGTTAATATCTACTTTTGGTGTTTTTCTGTAAATCAACGTTGTTGTTTTGTAATTCACCACATTCCCTTATCCACGTACAGCCGTCTCATTTTCATTTATCTTGGATTGATTAAATCATGTTTTTTTTTTCAATCCAGCATTCAATATCAATTTTTAAGACATTCTTTTTTCAAAATGTTCTTTTTCATGGAATTAGCTCCATTTGAAATAAACCTTAGTTGCCATTTTAAACATGTTTAATATTGGAAATCGAACACGTAACACATAAATATTGATAGAAGTGTACGTTTTACATCATATCTGATGTTTATCCATTGAAAATTAGAAAAAGAAAGTTATCTTCATCAAAATTTGCACAGATGTTGTAAACTTGAATCCACAACATATACCTTAATATTTATATGCATAACTTTAGGTTGCATAGTAAAGTTAACCAATTTCAAATGACCCGGTACTTGATTTACATCCGTTTGACATAAAACTAAAAGTTGCAATAAATTTTTAATCATCCCCCATTTTTTTTTCCAAATGCTATATCGTGCATTTGATTCCCATGTGTAAAATACATTTATTCATACAAAAAAAAAACAGTTTTGGTCAAAACTGGATTTGGCCCCTTTTGGAATCAAGCTGCATGTTCTTTTTTGTCTTCATTTCATTTTGATTTCAAAGCTATTTATTTTCGTTAAGACAACAACACCGACGTTGATTATTTTTTGTTTTAGTGATAATTAAAAATGTGATCCGAATAATAACCATAATATTAAGAACTACCTACTAATATCTGAAAGCTGACTAAAAAATAGAAACTCAATTACAATGTTTCGATTGCAATATTGACGAACCACTTTCTAATGTACTTTGCACGGCGAGGTTCCGCCCCAAGTGTAACGACGGAATAAAAGAGGGCAAATAATGAACGAAATAAAAAAAGCAAATAATAAAAAAATAATTAAAAAAAGTTATCCGGTTATTTAATTATCCAGTTAAGATGACACGTAGCATTGGCGAAGATCGGAGGAGGGGGGGGGGTGGTGGTTGTAGGTCCCAAATTTATGATGAATAACGCAGACGTTGCCTTGTTGAACATGTTAAATAATCAATTCTAAAATGATTATCGTCGCCTACCATTTAGGCGTTCAGGGCAAATCGAAACTTTTTCGCAAACCTCACTATGAAAATCACACAAATGCACCGCAAAATATGTGCAATAATTAGGACAACAGACTGCAAGCATGGCAAAGGTGCGTCAAGCTAAAAAGATGTGTTTTCGTGGATTCTTGGAAAGCCCGAAAGGTCTCAAACATTCTCTTAATTTGAAATACTACATACTATAACTCTCATATAGGCTATAACAGCAATATGACCATAGGTGCTATTCAATATTACGTTTTTATGCTACCTGTATCATAGATGTCCATATTCCCAAGATAAATATGACATAACATGAGACATGAGATAAAGAACTGGGGGTGGGGTGGGGTGGAATAATTGAATAATTCCGGGCTTTGAATATTATTCACTGAGTGAGACGCTGATTTAGAAACGAATGTGATAAAAATAAGGAGGTTATTACATTTCAAAGTCTTGCAACATATTGTTAAAACAGCTATATTCTGCCCTCATGAATATGCAATGCGTTGGCTGATAATTTCATGTCCCAACTCTTTTTTCTATTGTTTGAAATGTTACAACTGAAAGATCAATTTTATCCGTAGTACATAATTCAGTGCTGGCCGCACAGGACCATAATAGTCAGACAGAGAACACTAGACCAAGTCACATCCTGCGGCTTTGGAATTTAAAACATTTATTTCAATGTGTAAGTAATGATTGTTAATTATACACTCTAAAAACACTGAGTAAAAAATCGTAAGTTTGTTACAACGCCCCATTCGTGTTCGTGTATAGTACGTTTGAAAATGAATGAATATCGATGTACCCGAAGTTACCCTGTAAAGGTTTTGTGAACCCCTACTCAGTATTCCAACCCAAACCGGTCGATTTGATGAACATTAATGAGTGTTTCGATCATGACCTGTGATTTTTATCAACGTGATCAATCTATGCGATTCATCATCGTTCCCAAACATAATTTGGGATCGTGTTTATCATCTCAGCAACATCAGTTCCCATGCTAACAGTACATGGCGAAAAGAAAGTCTTGTGAGTACATCACTGCTTCTTATATTTGATTCTGATTCGTATAGCGAATCAGGTAAATGGAGAAAATGATGAATTATGTCATAAATAATTATGAATCTTACGAATTTGCTTCGTCTAAGTCAAACGGACCCCCCCCCCCCCCCCGCCATTACAGTCATTCCGTCATATCCCAATGATTTTCAAACGTCGTATGAACGCGAATGTTGGACTTGTGAATTGTGTAATAGAGACACGAGTTCACGATTGATATACGCAACATAAAAGACATCGATTAGTAAATAAGTAATAAGAAATGACTTAATCTATGAAAAGTGGTATTTGAGAATGCCAAAGGTAAAATTCATGGCAATAGTTGCCTCTTTAGATATAATGTCAATTAAACGGATTCTTATCTTGTTTTTTTACTCGCAAAACTGAATCAAAATTCAATTAATTTGTAGTTTATGGAGCTGGAATACCTTAATTTGGAAATTGCGAGCAACTTAATAATGTTTTTTTTTAATTGCATAGTGCAGTATGTTTCTAAAACTACACTGCACTGCGTATTTAAAGGTACGCTTAAAGGACAAGTCCACCCGAACAAAAAGCTTATTCGAATAAAAGGAGAAAAAAATCCAAAAAGCATTACACTGAAAATTTCATCAAAATCGGATGTAAAAGAAGAAGGTTATAGTTTTGCTTAATTTCACAAAGCATTTATATGCACATCCTGGTCGGTATACAAATTAGGAGACTGATGACGTCATCCATTCACTTTTCTGTTGTATTTCATTACATCAAATATTGTAATAACATGTCGCTGAATTGTGCAAATAACTGTTTTGAGAAAAATAGGCGGAAGTTTAAAATGTCTTAACTTTCTTATTTTATATCCGATTTCGATGAAATTTTTAGCGTTATGCTAGTTTGATTTTCCTTTATTTATTCAAATCAATTTCTTACGGATATGGTTGACTTGACCTTTAAATAAACGTAAGCGCACGCATATTACCTATTTACACGACTACAGTTGGTGAATTCGTATTTTAGATATGGTCGGGTTTTTGTTTCGCTTGCATAGCAAAGAGAAATATCGGCACCGTTTTTTTTTTCAACGTCGGCGTGGTCAGCATTGGAATCTTCACCAAGATTTGTGTTAAATGCCCTTCTAACTCGGAATGTGCTCACATTTAAAGGTCAAGTCCACCTCAGAAAAATGTTGATTTGAATCAATAGAGAAAAATCAGACAAGCACAATGCTGAGAATTTCATCAAAATCGGATGTAAAATAAGAAAGTTATGACATTTCAAAGTTTCGCTTATTTTTCACAAAATAGTTATATGAACGAGTTAGTTACATCTAAATGAGAGAGTCAATGATGTCACTCGCTCACTATTTCTTTTGTTTTTTATTGTTTGAATTATACAATATTTCAATTTTTACGAATTTGACAATTAGAACCTCCTTGCCTGAACCACAAAATGTTTGAATAATGGAATTCCATGTGGTTAGGGAGGAATGAAACTTCATTTCAGATGACAATGATGAGAAAATCAAAATATTTCATATAATAAAATACATAAGAAATAGTGAGTGAGTGATGTCATCAGTTCCCTCATTTGCATACCGACCGAGATGTGCATATAACTGTTTTGTGAAATGAAGCGAAACTTTAAAATGCCATAACTTTCTTATTTTACATCCGATTTTGATGAAATTTTCAGCGTTATGCTTGTTGGATTTTTCTCTTTTTTAATCAAATCAAGTTTGTGTTGAGGTGAGTGGACTTGTCTTTTAAGGGTTATCAAATGTCACTGATTACTCCGCATGATTTTCAGGTCACATAACCATGGTCAAATGCCATTTGAAATGTTATATAAACATGATAAACTTCGAAAGTTTCTTGATCAAGTTCATGACATTTCGACAAAAGAGTAAGCCCGTCTGATTGGTCGTCTTTGATGAGTGGTAGGTTACATGATAATGGTCAAAGATAAGTTGGTGTCAATGGACTTTGACTATGTTTCGAGCCTATTTTTTTCAAAATGTCATAATCTTAAAAATGCTTATGGATCTACACTCTAAAAAATGAAGTGCTAATTCAGCTCTTAAAGAGCGTGTATAGTGACTGCACTTCGGAGTGCTGATTTGTCTAGTTCAAATTTGAACGAGAAAAATCAGCACTCCGAAGTGCAGTCACTATACACGCTCTTTAAGAGCTGAAATAGCACTTCATTTTTTAGAGTGTAGTTCATAAAACTTGGGTGAAAGGGTAACCAGGTATCGATGATTGCACGAGTTTCATGTGATATGTCAATGTCAAAGGTCACTAAGGGTCAATATGGTATTACCATTTTGTGTCAACACTTATTACCATAACTTTGAAAGTAAATGGAGGTATTGCATGTGTATTTGACATACTTCAAGGTAACCATGCGAAACTGACCATTATTTGCACAAGTTCCAGATCACAAGTCATGATGAAGGTCACAAGTCATTAAGGGTCAATGTACTGTATATTATTCTATCATCATATGAATGTTGTTTTGGTGAATAATTATTCATCTTATGTTTGCCATATCAGCACTGTTATGTTGAATCGCGTAATGCACTCGAGACTTCCAGAGGCGTTTCACTTTTTTTTCGATAATGCGACCATTTACACGCATTGTCGAATATTAAGTAAAAAAAAGAAACGCTATTCCAAATATTTTCTCGGCATAATTCCGGAAAGGGAAATATATTCAAATTACCACGGAAATCCATTTTCCATACAAATTCAACAATAGTAATCATCTGTTTATCCTCCTATAATGATTAGATATTCTCAAAACAACAAAATGTGGATTGAACACTGTTTATCCTGTTTCTCACTTTTATTACCGACCGTCTCGTACGGTATCCTTAAAAACATCATAACAAAAGAACACTTACGATACTACAATCCTCCTCACCTTGGATTGAATGTTAAGCCTTTAAACATTGTAAATACAAGTGTACAGTGTAACTGAGGAGCTACTGAATGTTATAATGGACCCCTTAACTGCTATACTGCTCTTACCATGTTCAATGGCCAAAACACAATTTTTTTTTATAAACATAAAATAACTTTTGAAATAAACCAAGATTACTGATCAAAACATTCAACTTGTTTTGTTTTGTTTTTTTAACTTCTTTTGGTTTACTGAGCTGTGTTTTCTACCTTTACATCTCAATAACAATACATAATGCAAATTCAACTTTATGCAAATGCCTGTATGCGAACACTATGAATCAAGTTTCTCTCAAAACCTCAAAATAAAACATATCACCAAAAATTTGTCAGTTTCATTTTCATTTTCTTCATCATAACATAAAACTGGGTTTTTCTTTCAATTTCTTCATCATAAGATAAAACACTCATAGTCCTCCCTTTTTCCTCCTTTTTTTTGTACACAAAGCTAAAAAGAAAAGAAAAATGGTCAAAATTATACTACACAGATATTTGTCATCCTGTCTACTTGCAAAACACAAATACAATTCTGTGTCATTTTGAATTTTGAAAAGTAACCCTTAAAATGTGGGCACTGTAAATATTAAACTGGTTAGCATATACAGGTAAAACAACAGAATATGAGTACTCCCTTAAAAATGTGTTGTACAATATGAAGAGTGGTTTATCGTCATCACATGAGTGAACTAACATCCGGAGGGTACAGTAAGTTTAAATAATAAAACAAGGAAGCTTGTATGGTTGTTTTATACTCATCTTAACATCAACTCAGAGAAATGCATAACTCTTCAGACAATATACTGCCAATTATAACATTTGTACAAAAATGTGTGAAGGCAATTAACAAAACTCGTTATGTGTCTGCCATTCTTAGACACTTTCAAAAATTATCAAAAGAAACAAACGGAATATGCATTAAAATGCACTGTTGTCTTCTTATCAATTTTCTTGTTTTTTTCGCATCATCAGGTAAGCGTTATGTTACTTTTGATTGGAATGTATACTTAGTCATGGTACAAAATCACGAAAACGTAACGGAGGACGGCGCTCACGACGCGGATTGCGCCGTGGTACAGCAGGCTGCGAATGTCCTGCTGGCATTGGGACATTGTGTGCATTTGGAGGAAAATGAGTCTCCATGTCATCATCATCATCATCATAGCGATTGGAAGGGATCGGACCACTATACAACTTGAATCGCGAACAGTTGCGTGTGATGTAATGATTGGCACAACGAACGGTAATGCGAGATCCACGCTTTCTCACAACTTTGTATGGCTGCGGAAGATATGGCGACTGGTGCTTTGGGACCATTCCATCCCTACGAACAAGCACAGTATCGCCAACAGCGATTGGTGATGGTTGGGTTTTTCCGCGACTGTCTGCATAGCTTTTCATGCTCTGTTTCTTGTTTCTATCGCGATCGCGAACAGAAGCATCGAGGTCATTGTGATGTTGGTGAGATGGCACTTCTGGAAGACGCGTGCGTAGCGGTCGTCCAAAAAGAAGGGTCGCTGGGGGAACCCCTGTAGTAGAGTGTGGTGTCGCACGATAGTTGCGCAAGAACTTGTAGATTTCTTGCTTCCAACACTTGCGTTCTGCGATGGCACAGCGATAGACTTTCTTGAGTGTTTTCATGAACCTTTCAACCTCACCGTTAGCTTGAGGCCAACGCGGTGTAACCTTCCTATGCCTGAATCCCAGGTAGTTGGCAAACTGATTGAATTCCGCACCATTGAATGGTGGGCCGTTATCGGTACGGACCACAGTAGGAACTCCAAAGCTTGAGAAGATTCGGTCAAGTTTCGGAATGACCTGACTTGCTGCAGTAGAGGAAACAATCTCTACTTCGACAAAACGCGAGTAATCATCAATGACTACCAACATGTGATCACCGCTAGGAAGGTCGGCAAAGTCTACGCTAACCTCTGTCCAAGGCTGTTGCGGAAGCTCCGTCATTCTAAGTGGTTCCTTGGCGTGCTCAACGGTATTCATCTGACAGGACAGACAATCACGAACTGTGTGTTCAGTCATACGATCAATGGAAGGGAACCACACCTTCTCACGCAAGAGAGCCTTTGTCTTAGTTATGCCCTGATGGCCCTCGTGTGCTATGTCGATGATACGCTGCCGAAGCGAACGCGGAATGACGATACGATGATCGCGTAAGAGCATGCTATTGCCATCCGATACAGTGAGTTGATCGCGTACTTCATGTAGGCTTCTATATTCGCTCTGCAATGATGCATCTGCAGCTGCTAGAAGATCACTCCAGCTATCCTCCTGGATAGCACGCATACAGTTTTGAAGAACATCATCAGTGCTTGTTGCAGATACTATATCCTCATGCATGACTGTCTTTGGAATCGCGTTTGCTGCAATGAAGGAGACCTGCTGTTCTGCGATTTCTTCTTCTGCTGATGATCCTGCGCTCTCCGCGATACGTGGGTGGCGTGACATGTAGTCTGCTGGGTTCAATTTTCCAGGGTGGTATTGGACCTGGAAGTCGTACGCTTGTAGCCGCAGTAACCAGCGTTCTATGCGGATCGGCGGCTTTGAATGGGCGTTATTGAACATTGACAACAGTGGCTTGTGATCTGTGGTTACAACAAATGATCCACCATACAAATAGATATGAAAGTGTCTGACAGCCCATGTGATGGCCAATGCCTCCCTTTCGGTTTGCGAGTATCGCTGTTCTACAGGTGTCAATGACCGACTAGCTAACGCGATAGGGATGACTGACTGTGTGCGCGAGTCATGCTGGACCAAAATTGCCCCAAGACCAAGAGGGCCTGCATCGACAATAACCTCTGAGGGGTTTGCTGGGTTGAAATATCCCATAGTACAGTGTTGGGAGACTAGCTCCTTGATGCGACTGAATGCTGATGTTTGAGATGGTCCCCATGTCCATGGCACGTCAGCTTTTGTGAGTTGTCTGAGAGGAGCAGAGATGGACGCGAGGTCAGGAATGAAACGAGCACAGTATGTCACCATGCCTAAGAAACTGCGCATCTCTGAGATGTTTTGTGGCTCTGCAACAGCGTTGATTGCATCCACCTTACGCGGATCAGGACTGATGCCGTTGGATGTGAAGACATGCCCGAAGTACACTACGCGATCTGTGCTGAAGACACACTTAGCAGGGTTTAGCGTCAAGTTCACTGAGCGTAGACGCTGCATAACAGCATGAAGTCGTGCATCATGTTCTGCTTGGTCGCGACCGAAGACAAGAAGATCATCGCTGATGTTCAGCACACCTGGTAGGTCCTGAAATGTTATCTGTATTGCATGCTGGAAAACCTCAGACGCGGAACAAAGACCAAAATTGAGCCGCTTGTAACGAAAGAGCCCAACATGTGTAGAAAAGACTGTGTACTGACGCGACTCTTCATCGAGCTCAATCTGGTGATACCCAGAATTTAAGTCCAGCGTGCTGAATGTTGTTGCACCATTGAGAGATGCGATAAGATCATCAACTGTTGGAATGATGTGACGTTCACGCTTGATGGCGGTGTTGACATTTCGCATATCAACGCAGATGCGAATGGCCTCGCTATTCCGCTTGGGCACAACTGTGATAGGCGAGACCCATGGCGTAGGTGTGTTCTCCACCTTTTCAATGATATCACATTCCAACAACCGGTCAAGCTCCTTTACCACTTTGTCACGCATGTGAAATGGTATACGACGATGTGGAACAGCTACAGGAGTTACAGATGTGTCTGCCTGTATGTGATAGCGATAGTTGTTCAGTTTGCCTATGCCGGTAAAACGATCTGGATAGACTGACCTAGGCGAAGCTGATGATGTGGCATATGTGAGTTTTACGAGATTGAGGGCAGTGGCTGTTGCTAAGTTCAGAAGCGTAGCACCATCATGAGAGGTAACGTAAACTGTAGTGTTAGCAGACGACGACTTGTAGCTTACTGTCGCTATGAAGGTACCTTGAACATCAAGAGGGGTGTCACTGCCATAGCCGTACACAGGATCAGAATGTACAACTAAACGTGGCTGTGGCGTGATCCTAGCGAATGTCCGCTGAGACATCATCATGACTGATGCCCCTGTATCGATGAGAGCACTGATGGGGGTGCCATTTACATGTACAGTTACAGTTGGTTTAGGCACATCATGTAGTGATTGTGCCTGGACATGAAACTGGTAGTGCTCATATTGACCTGTACTTGGAGGTTCTGGGCCTGAACTCTTGGTTTGAGGGTCAATGTCACAGGTGGTAGTGGTACTGGCTTGGACGTGTTTAGCACTAGCAGCTTTAGCTTTGTTTTTAGACATACAGTACTTGGCAAAATGATTTTGCTTACCACAGGCATGACATGTCTGGCCCTTGGCTGGACAAGGTTTGTGTCGGTGTGGGAACACACCTCCACAGTTGCGGCATGTAGAGTGCTCAGTCTTTGCTGTATGGTGTTGTTGCGACTGTCGCTGACGTTGCACTGGGTGTGTACGATTACGAGCCCCAACCGCTTGGACGGTCATAGCGGTAGCTTCAGCACCCTCGATCACTGCAGCATGACGATCTGCTTGTTCATAAGCCCGTGCTGTACTAAGGAGTTTGTCCAACGAGATTGTTTCTCGCAATGCATGTCGGCGTAGCTTTTGTGAATGGCATCCAAGAATAATTTGCGACTTAATTTCGCCATCCTTGTCAGCAAAATCACACGAAACAGCAAGTTTTTGCAATCGCTGACAATAGTGATCAACAGTCTCATCTTCATTTTGTCTACACTGCCTGAACACAAAACGCTCATATTCAATGTTCACTGATGGACAGAAATGCTTTTCGAGTGCTTTTTTGGCTGATTCATAGGACTCACCCGTATCAGGTAACGTGTCAAAAATGTCCGAAACCTCCGGTCCAGCATAGTGGAGGAGAAGCGCTCGTTGCTGCTTGGCATCGTTGATAGCAAATGCCGTAAACAAATTATTCAGTCTCTTGACGTATTTTGCCCATCTTTGTCCAACTGTTGCCGGCTCATCATGCACAGAAAATCGTTCAAATTGTGGGAGATTCATCCTCACTCTACTCGTCGCCAATATAATGATTAGATATTCTCAAAACAACAAAACGTGGATTGAACACTGTTTATCCTGTTTCTCACTTTTATTACCGACCGTCTCGTACGGTATCCTTAAAAACATAACAAAAGAACACTTACGATACTACACCTCCGAGATGGGTATTTCAGAATGCCGAGTTTTGTTAGATCTTGTACATGTTGTAGGGGGTCGTTATAAGTTAAAGGTTGTAGCAATTTCAGTTAATTTTAATTTTTTTTAATGCTGTAATTTTCACTAATGCTAATTCAGTTAATTTGTATATATTAACTAAAATGATTGATCAATCACAATCATTTTCCGTCAGATACACGGGTTTATACATGTTTGAATGAAGTAAGAATCATTAATTTTCTTAATATAAACCGAATATGCCTATTGTATCATTCTTTTACAGATGGGAAACTTGTAGCCACGGACCTCCAAATGTTCCATAACCAAGAAAAAGGACTATACAACAAAAACACAAATAAAAAATAGAAGTTTTTTTGTCTAGAAGATTAAAAAGGTATTGGTTTTGCTCGCAGCTTTTAAAATGGCTCCATGTGCCATGCCTACCCCCCATCTTCTTTTCCCCCTTCTAACGCCACTGTGATGTTCATAATTCCGCTAGGATTATAAAAATTGGGTTATTTCTTTTTAGTGGAATGATTCTTTCTGTATATGATATATATATAATAATATGTACGAGTGAATCTAAATCACCTAATGCTGAAGTAGACATTATTCGTGTTTCCCTCTAGACGTTTGAACCAATGATCTTAAGCCGGCGGGCTAGAAAAAGAAATAAAACAAATCACGGACGAATAGGAGTATTTCAAAGATAAACAGTGCTGACATAAAAAGGGTGAAATGAAAAACAACAACGGAAGCAAGTTTACTTGACAACAGCTTATTTTTTTTATTCAAAGACCGATGCTGTTATATAATATAAACCCCTCAAAAAAGGTTTGGAAATCTGTCTTTGACCATTAATTTCTCCCTACTCCCAATTTTATACAATCCATGTTTTACATCATTCAAAAGACAATTTAATTTTCTTTAAAACAGTTCCATGCTTTTTATGAACATGCCATTATGAAAAGAGCAGAATTCAAAAGGGTGGGATAAGGTCTGAATTGAAAAGCTGCAAAACGAGCAGAAATAGTCTTTAAGTGTCAATACAGAACATGATTCCTTTGTCTGCATGTGTCAATAGAGATGAAAATCCATTCAAATCAAGCTCCTGCTTCTTTAGTGATGGTTTGAATCGTGGTTTGAAATACCTATGCGTGTTTGTTTGTTACGTGTTTTCTTGTGCAGAGGTGTGTTTGATTCCATGTTAATGTTGATGTTACGGTGCATAAAGTAATTAAAATAAACCGCTGAGAAACCCACTCATCACCACTGAAAAAAGAACAGCGGCATTCAATATTGTGTCATTTAGCAACTTTTGAATATTGACCTTGCCCCACATTTCAAGCACTAAACATCCGTGTGAACGATAATCACATCGTGTAGGGTATCAGTTTAAAGAAAAATAAATGATCTATTCATTGATATTAATTACACATTGATATTTTACTAAAAAATCGATGAGGAATTATCGATCAAAAGTCAAAAGAAAACGCTGGGACACTCATCACCACGGAAAACAGTGACGTTCAATATTGTTTCATTTTGCAACTTTTGTATTTTTACCTTGCTCCACATTTCAAGCACTAAACATCCATGTGAACCAAAGTCATATCATGAAGGATATCGTTTTAAAGAACATTACATGTTCTATTCATTAATATTAATTACACATTGATGTGGAGCGTTGTGGCCCAGTGGATTAGTCTTCGGACTTTGAAACAGAGGGTCGTGGGTTCGAATCCCAGCCATGGCGCAATTTCCTTCAGCAAGAAATTTATCCACATTGTGCTGCACTCGACCAAGGTGAGGTGAATGGGTACCCGGTAGGAAGAAATTCCTCGAATGCTCGAGCGCACGATCAAGGTAGCCGTGCTAAAGCCGGGGTAATAATAGCAGGGCCCGCTGGGAGAACAGTTTTCGGAACTGAAGTGGCTACCCTGGGTAAATATGCCGCTATTATTATTATTATTGAAATTTACTAAAAGCGAGGAGGGAATATCCATCAAAGTCAGATTTCCAAACTTTATATATTATTATTATATTATATTGTGGAGTTGAAAAGAACTGCGAATTTTGAATCCAATACTTTGCCCGGTGCAAAAATAATGGCAACGTACCGGAAACCAAAGGATCTCATCTACACCACCCTCCATCTCAGCTAAAAGCGACATGAAATAATGAAAACTGCTGACGAAATACATAAATGTAGGGTCCAGTTTCGAGATGATGATTACACGCAGACTGAAAAGAAAAATGGCATGCTTATATAAATTGCCCCTTTTCAGGATGATCGCTTTCTGAAAATGAAAAAAAAAATGAACGATTGATAAGGAGCGTGGCCCCAGCTATAACATATCGAAAAGTGGGCGAAAATCTAACAAGATTTACGGAGGTACAGTCAAATGTACATAATTTTGATGTCGTCATAACATGCAAAATGAAATTTGTTGGTACCGCCGCCATTTTGATGACATCATGATGACCTTTATGATAGGTTAATCGTTCGTTGGATACAATAAAGATGCACCTACTGTACTGAAGTAAATTTATATTGAAAGCTCCCTTTTTTTTGCTGTCGTACATTAACAAAAATAAATATCGATTTAAAGTATTCAGAACTGGACACATGGTTTGAAACACCAAAGTGACCTTTCCTGCAATAGTTTTGCTAGATGAAGAAAACTACGGGCTCTTAGAAGCAATTTTCATCTAAAGGCGATGGATGAATACATAAATGATCCGATCAATACCATTCCCTGATTCGTCCTTTTGGAGGAATAAATATATCTTTTCTTTATGTTTCCATTCTTTTCACTGTTAGTAGTTCTTTGAGAAATAGCGGACAAATTTACAAGCCTCGGATATCATAAATAGCTGATGACCTTAAAAAAAAGATTTTCTTGATTTCATCCATTTTCATTTTCTGAAGATGTACGTGCATTTGAAAATAGATACATATTTATTAATATAAACATATATTATTATCAATGCCGTAAAGGCAAAAGAGCAATGCGGCAATATGACAGATCCTTTGAGATTTTGAATGGGACTTGTTTGTATAGATACAAGATGGTCAATTAACGAGTTAACCCTGGATTTCGATGTAGACTTAAATGTTATGCCGAAATGCTACCCCCTTCCTTGAATGATAATGTCCATAATATCATGAAACACCATACATGTCTTAAATGTCATTAACAGCGCACCTCGGAATACATTTTTTTTTCAAGATAAATGTCCTTAGCCTTATTGCTATTATTTTTTTCATTACCATCATACAAACGATAAAGAACTCTGATTTGACATTTTAAATAACAAATAATTATTTATGTACATCTATTTTAGACGCCCACAATTTATATTGGCTTTACTTTCAAATCCAGATCAAAGTTTTTTTTATTACAACTCATATGGATTAGGAAGTTTAAAAATGCCTAAGGTGATTATGACTAGCCTCAGGGTTTTTTTTCTTAATACGCATCTCCTTATATGACATTCCGAACCATATAAAAAAATCATATACATGGGACTATATATATTTTTCATATTTGCCTGATTTCAATTGAACAAAAAACTTTAGTTATTTATAATTGTCAGCTGGGTAATCTGAAGGTCATCATTTTACATCATATCACAAGAACATTTTCAATTATAAGTTGCGGGAAGGAATAAATAATGTCAAATTTGTGGTACCGGACAATGTGCAATGTGACTGACCGTAATGCGACTGACCGGAGTTTTTGTATCCACAAAAGAAATTTGAAGTTGTTTCCCATATTCAAATGTCTTATTTGAGACATCAATATGTAAGTAAATGTTGTGAAGATATTAACATTGGTAAAAGTGTTTTGTTTTGAAAGAACTATTAACAGGTTACTTTTTTCCTTATCCTTATTATGTAATGCCACTGACCGATTTTTTGGACGTCATGGCGTCTATAATATGAAGCATACAATACTGTTTTAGAGCCCCGGTTGTCAAGATGCATTGACCATACAAACTTGATAGAAAGACTCATTCCTGTACAACTGACGGCACCAAGTATTAGATAAGAAACTTAAAAGTATAATGCGTCTGACTGTGAAATCGCTCATATACACTAAAAATAATTGGACAAAAATGTCAAACGTTTTACCAACCCTGGGCAACATACATGTACAGTCCACACAACTATTGGTTAGAATCTGCCCAAATTGGACAATAAAAACTAATATTTGGGTAACAAATTTGCTCAATTTGATAATACTTGCGCAGAATATAGAGTATGTAAGTATTTTTTCCAACATACATTACTCATCACAGTGGACAGTATGTTGCCCAACTTAAAAAAAAGGGAATCCACCCTTGGTAAAAAAAACATCGTTGTGTTGGGAAGAAGACAAATATTAAATAAAAATAGAATGATGAAAGTATTAAATAAATCGGACAAGCAATAAGAAAGCTATGGTTTTTAAAACTGAGATCAATAAGACTATGTAGATTTCAAGTTGGCAACTAGGTAAGTGAATTATGACAAGCAGCAAGGAATACTAATCTGTAGGCCATGTACTTAATTATCATGGATTTGTAGTTTTCCCCTAAGTACCCAATCACCCGGGTCAGTAATCTATATATAATCCAGGTATTATATTGTTTTATGTCCGCATAAAAGGAACATTAAATTTGAAGCAAAACTGATATTTTAGCTATTTATATATGGGAGTACATGGAATAATAGTTCTTGCCTTACATCACAATGACACGACAAACATGACAAATGCGGACAATTCAAAGTCTTCATGGGAAGAGTGATAAGCAATACAACTTGTTAAAATTCATAACTTTCTTATTGTTTGTCCGTTATTGTTCAAAGTTTCACCTATCAAATTGTCTGTTTTTGTTTCTCTTTCCTATAAAAACGATTTTTATTTGGGTTTGTTTCCCCTTTAAGTGTGTGTGTGAAAGAGGGTATATTTATACATACATACATATATATATATATATATATATATATATATATATATATATATATATATATATATATATATATATATATATATATATATATATATATTGTAAAGAAATGGATGAAGAGAACAATGGTAGGCGTAGCTTTAATCAAGGTTCCCCAGAGCTATCTACCCTTTGGAAAAATTGGTGATGCCGAAAAAATGTCTCTGCAGGGAATCGAACCCGGGCCCCCAGCTTTGAACGCCGGTGCCTTAACCACTAGACCACAGAGACGGTTAGGAGCTAGGGCGAGCCCGATCCGTTTGACCGTCAGATAGACAGATTTTCGACACTATACCAATGATATATTCCTTTGTCAGGTGAAGGTGAGTTTTGAACAATGACAAGCCGCCATGCCTCATGTATAACTTTACACATTTGTATTTCTTCTCCCATATGTGTACTGTATCAAAGCAATAGCTTTGATCCAGCTGAGGCATGGCGGCTTGTCATTGTTCAAAACTCACCTTCACCCGACAAAGGAATATATAATTGGTATAGTGTCGAAAATCTGTCTATCTGACGGTCAATCGGATCGGGCTCGCCCTAGCTACTAACCGTCTCTGTGGTCTAGTGGTTGAGGCACCGGCGTTCAAAGCTGGGGGCCCGGGTTCGATTCCCGGCAGAGACATTTTTTCGGCATCACCAATTTTTCCAAAGGGTAGATAGCTCTGGGGAACCTTGATTTAAGCTACGCCTACCATTGTTCTCTTCATCCATTTCTTTACAATATTTAAATAAAAAAAGAGTTGCCAAAAGCTGTTGTACATGTATAACTTTACACATTTGTATTTCTTCTCCCATATGTGTACTGTATCGAAGCAATAGCTTTGATCCAGCTGAGGCATGGCGGCTTGTCATTGTTCAAAACTCACCTTCACCTGACAAAGGAATATATAATTGGTATAGTGTCGAAAATCTGTCTATCTGACGGTCAATCGGATCGGGCTCGCCCTAGCTACTAACCGTCTCTGTGGTCTAGTGGTTAAGGCACCGGCGTTCAAAGCTGGGGGCCCGGGTTCGATTCCCGGCAGAGACATTTTTTCGGCATCACCAATTTTTCCAAAGGGTAGATAGCTCTGGGGAACCTTGATTAAAGCTACGCCTACCATTGTTCTCTTCATCCATTTCTTTACAATATTTAAATAAAAAAAGAGTTGCCAAAAGCTGTTGTACATGTATAACTTTACACACACACACATATATATATATATATATATATATATATATATATATATATTCACACATATATGACATAAAATGAAAATAAAAACTTCACAGACTGCAAATATAATTCAAAAGATACTTTATTTGCATTAAACTGAAATAACATCTCAGAAAAGGATAAAAACATTGTTGGGATGATAATGTAAGTGCAGGAACATGAATTCAATAATGAATTCAACAGAAATAATTACCGTTTAGTTTTGAAATTAGAGGAAATTTTCACCATATACATCATCTATGACCATGTCATTCAATTAACATCATTAGGGTTAATAATAAACGAGGAGTAACTTTTTTTGTCACTTGAGACATTATAAGAAAGACTTTGGAAAAAGTGATCTGAAGATCCGATCAAAATTATAATAATATTTTTTCTTTTCATAGGCATGGTTGAAATATTGATATGAGCGGACATTTAACAGGTGAAACATGAATATTGTCCTTGTTTACACGACGTATGGAATGAATCTATCTCGGTTTAGAGAAACGAAAAAAAATAATGTTGTTAATTAGCAAAGGAATGTAAATTGTACAATCAGAGAATGAACCTTCTTTGACAAAGAAATATAAGAATGCCCAATGATCATTCATATGTGATCAGTCCTAGCAATTCTCGCTATTGAATGAAACACAAGTTTGTCACGAAATCGTGGTCGATCGAACCAGGAACTGGTCAGCATTAATTTTGTCACAAGTCTCTTAAATTAATCAATTTATGTATTAGGATTGTAAGTGGCTTTGCAAATAATGCAGTTCACTTTTCATAAATATTATGCAACCTTGCACTAATAGCCACAACGAAATAGTGAGACTAACAATATAATATTATAACAATAGTATTCTTTTAAAAAAATAAATGATCAATGAAATGAAAAAAAGAACGGTATAATTTAGCTCTAGCTCGGAGTAAAGAATAATATTATTTCAATTTAGAAAGATTACATGAACTTGGACAGCGGGCAATCATTCTTTTCAAATCCCAGCAATTTTCAATCCATTAGGATTTATCACCGGTAATATAACGAAATGCGTGGACGTGAGTCGTTGTTATAAATATTCATACACTAAAATATTTAGACGGAGGTTTTGCTAAAAGTGACATTTATTTTTACCATGAAAGGGCAAAAATTCGATTCTAAAAAAGAACGATCACCGAAGTCATATTACTATCCATAACAAACCAAAATACTTTCAGTGTTTAATTTCTTGAAGTTTGAAGTACAATAGTCGGGAGATGGGAGACCTTAAGGTTCATGGCATACGCCCACTCCTGATTAAATCATAATCCTGTAAAGCTTTTTGTGCTATTTATTTTGAATGGCATATCACAAACTAGCATCTTTTGCATTATAGTTCGTACCTAATGAGTTCCCATTTCAATAGTTTGACAAGATTGAAGGTATCTCCTCCATGGTCTATTTGCAAATGTGTCTTCCTATTAATTATATTAATTCCCCGTTAAAGGTTAGGGACATGTTCTGGTTCGTCATTATCATCACATTTTTATTCTTTGTAAACTGAAACTCTAATTACTTTTAAAAATGTGAATATATTTGAAACAATTATGAAATAATATCTACAATCTCTTGATAAATTACATCATATGTGAAATAATTTTAATAGGAATGTGTAATAAGATTATTGAAGCAGGCTTTCGCATGACACCCACACTGTTTTTACACCATCAGGACGAAGAGGGTCTCTTTGAATGTAGAGAGTTTTCGCACCGCGACGCAGAAAACTTTGAAGAACATAGAAAATGTACTCTCAAACGCCTTCATGACATTTAGCAACCGGGAATTCTTTGTCGATAATCGGACTCCGGACAAACCCAGAATTTGCAATTTTTCTTAAGCTCCGAAACTTTGGACGAACTTATATTCCGGATCACCAATTTTCGACAAATGCCTCCGAGGTGCTTGTTGACATCTGACATTTTTTTATAAATACATTTACTGCGTTCTTGAATTCGTTCCCCGTAGCAGTGCAAAAACTCGCTATTGTATAGGCAATCATTCGATCCGGACTTGCTAATCGATAATCTTTCATTCGAAGTCTACATACTAGTTCTCAGAATTTAGGGGATTCGGATGCTTAAGTTCTTTGTGACAGTTGATTCATATATAGTCCTTCTCACAGGCGATCATTTGACGTGTCGATGAAATGCAGGTCCATGCAATGAAGAAGACATCCTTCTAAAATCCCAATGATCGTCAATCATCTGGCCAGGGTGTAAACGTAGTCAACTCGGTAAGAAAAACCTAAATAAAAACGTCTAATCTGGCAAGGTCTTAATAGTCTTGTGATGTGTGTGTCTTGAAGGGAAAAGATGCCGGGTGGGAATTTTGGTCTAAGTTAGGTCTCTACAATAGCCAACTGATTTCATCATGAGGGCGGCAAACGCACCACCTCGTGCTCCTAGTGCACTGTCCACCATCGAGGAAGGCGTTGCAGGTGTAGCCACGGCGACAGTTGTGTGCGTTGTCCTTGTCCACTTTACAGAAAGATCGTCCAAGTCCACCCTGAGAAACGATAAAATGGGGGAAAAGTGAGAAACCTTAATGTATGTTATTCATAATATTAACATCCATTTGTTGTATTTGCTGTATACTCTCATTTGTTTATATATATATATATATATATGTGTGTGTGTGTGTGTGTGTGTGTGTGTATATTTCCTTTGGTGATTTATTCGTGTATTCATCCATTATTTTCACTCTGGTCTTTCAGGGAAAAGGTGTGAAAGGTTGGACTCATGCGCTACAGAGATCCATGATCATATGATATCTGTGTATAAAGTGCACTTATGTTTGGTAGCGGGGGAACACTATTCATTCGCTTTTAGACTGGCCAGAAAACAATAAGAACTGTTGTTCCAAATCTGCAAATCAACAGAAAACTGATGTATTGCAGGATCCAAGCCCTGTGGATACCAGCTTGGAAAAGAAAAGAAAATCAGTATAATAACTGTGTTTCATCAGGTTCCTGTATATATTTCAGACCTTTAATACCAAGATATCCTGCGTTACTATAACTGACCTTTTCATTCTTACAATCCCTCCTCCCCATAATTTGCCTCGTGCTATTCATTCGTCCATTCCCACGTTTCCATAGTTTTGTAGAAAAAATAAAAATCCTTTCACCCGCGTAAACAACCTCTTCCATCTCCACTTCCTTTCCTCTTGCATGGCTACTCAATTTATTTATGAAGATTCAACAAAGACATCTTGATCCACCTTTTCATATTCGGATCATCAAGAGGCGACTTTCTATCGCTAGACCTCTTGATTTGTCAATAAAATGTCATCTGCTGGAGGGCGATTTATACATGAAAGGCACGGATAAAACATGAATTCAATGTCAGGCTGATATGTCACGTTTTGGTCCATGGAACTTCTATTCAAGATGGCACACGTACCCCCTATGAAAGGCACCTCTTTGGAATTTGAATCGGCAGGAATCACGTTTTAAAAGGGCATTAATTGATATTTCATCCACTTGCAAGTCAAGTATAGGTGTTGCTTTTTCTTTTACAGTTCATCGTACGCGATCCCCGTACTGTATTTATTTTGAAGTATTTGTGGATGCGCAAAGAAAGTCATTCTCTCATTTGCCTTAATGTATTTGAGTAGGGACAACGGGATCTATTAATCTACTGAAATGTCTAAAATTGTATTATCGATATTCTCAAATATTGTATTTTTTATGACAATTATATGGCATATCTGAAAGATTCATTCAAATATACAAGAACAAGTACGACGTACCTCCATTTTCAACAAAGACAGTTTAGTTTCAGACAGAAAATAAAGTATGGATTTTATAAATTAACTAGTCTTTAAGACAAAAAATAGTGCCTTTAACAATATTTAAGCTGGATGGTCGTGCCTAATGCTGCTCTTACAAGATCCCGGTGCCCGAATATTTGACGACTAGCCCGAGCATTGAATCGTGCCACTACGTTCAATGTCGTGAAGTGAGTGGGCCAGTGTCGAAGAATGCTTAAAGTTCCGTGCCAACATCTTAGAATTTTCAAAAATCCTGGCATGATAAATACCAAGGACCTATCCACGGAAGATTAGTCTATTGTTACTAGGGACGCTGAGCATTGTCGCAGCACCCCCAGTAACAATCGATATAGATGCCGAAAATTATTGACGAGAACTGTTCGCAAAGTGTGCCCACTTCTTCAGGCAAAGTAGTGCCGTGGTACAAAGTCTATTTATGACTATTTCACTACGAGTTCACGAATGGCTAACGAATTGGTTACGCATACTTCCTGCAAATATCAGAATTGTTCGCTAAAAAAATTACGTATGCGCAGTTTTGCTATAACGAACGACAATTCCCAAATCATCATGGAGTCCGATTTCATGATCCAACGAATGATGATGAAGTGAATGACGTGACGGTGTTTGAACTATTCGTAAGTACTGCGTGAACCTGTCGTACCTATGCGTATACCTGCCGTGACAATGGCGTGAACTAGTCGGGAGGATGGCACGAACCATCATGATCATTGATGTTCTGTGTGTCCCGCATTGTTACGAATTGGCATGATGAAATCGTGCCAAAGGGGGATCCAAAATCGTGCAAGTATCATAGCAGCATAGCAACTCGTTTGTCGCATGAAAAGGCCATTTTGCTTTTAGCTTGAGCATAATGTTAGGAAATCAGATGGCTGAGCGGTTTGAGTATACACGCAAATCGTCTTGATAAAAGCAATAACAAAATATCAAAATGATTTTTTTTTGCCATTCTTCTCTTGATCTCTTCACCTGTTATATCCTCGTTTATCTCTACGTGTGTGTGTGTGGGGGGGGATGGGAGTGAATATAAAACATGAAATAAAAACCCAATTTCATTTCAATGATGAACACTTAGGCCTTAATTTCTTTACACTCATTCCTTCTAAAGTAGATAAAGCCTACGGCCGTCTAATCATTGTGTTTTAAGAGGCGCGATTACCTTTGATATAACAACTTAAAAAATAATTTCCCTTTGATTTGTACCTATCAAGATTGGTTGAGGTGTCCAATCTAATATTTTCCTGGAAAAAAAGGGTTTACAGCTCTGAAAAAAAAGATTATGAATATTTTTTACTTAATGGATTTGAATGAGCAGTTCGTATTCCTCTTTTGTGGGTGAAGAATTGTGTTTTGGTTGTGGATGGATGAAATGCGGGTGTGGATAGATGAAATGAGTTGTTTGAATATTGTTTTGAAATGGCTTGTTGACCATGAGGTACCGATTTCGAGTAGGCTGCCGACAGTCGGGACATGAGTTTGCGGGTTAAATTCCTCTTAAAAAGATATTGACCAGCATATTCCCACGTGTTTGGCAATGTTTTCATTTATATCTTATATAATTATTGAAACATGCATATATTTTATTCTCTCTTAATTTGAGTGTCATCACATCTACCTATTTATATGACTAGGTGGTTTTGATTTGTCTATTGATCTTTATTGCACGCAAATTTTCAAATAAAACGCGCGCTTGTGAGCACAATTTTTTTGTTCCGTTTGAGATTAATTGAAACTTTTCAAACAATGTTTGTTTGTCATTCTAACTAATCATTGTCCCTAGAATTTAAAACGTAGAAGTCACTCTAATATCACTACTGGTCAAAATCGACATCCTATCTTAAAAAAAATCCAAGCTTTTCCGAATAATAATAATGATAATAATGTAAGTTCACATAGCGCATAATATTCGATAGAATTTCTATGCGCTTTACAACAGAAGTAATTAAGTCTATACTTATAATAAAAAAACATACATAACAAATGAAAAGTTAACAAAACAGTGTAAAATACCGTTCAAAAACAAAATAATCTAGCATGAGATCAAGTATGTTTTTAAAAATTTGAGAAAGGTGCCCAGCAAAAACTGTGGTGTTAACCGGTGTACATAGAGGACCACATCAGTTATTTTACACCGGTGTTAAAATGGTGGTGTTAGTTTTACACCTATAGGTGTTATTACAACACCTTTTGTTGTTACATTTTCATTCTTTGGTGTTGTTTCATCTCTAGAGTGTAATGTTAACACCTCAGGGATGTGGTCCTCTATTAATAACACAAATTGGTGTCAGCTTTAACACCACAGTTTTACAGTGTGGAAGTACACGTCATGGCGCTCCGATGTGTATGTGTTCTTCCATGATATATGTCATTCTTAGTGCATTTGATTGTTTTTGTATCCTATAAAAGGACAAACATTTACCTTTTCGTTTTTGTTAGCAGAAAATGACTAGACCCGTCGTTTGCATAAGAAGTATAGCTCCCGACAATTTTTCTTCAGGGGATGGAGATTATCACTGAAAGAAATTATGAAGCTGTTTTGTAATCCTCCTAGAACTTTCTTTACGCTTCGAGAGGGGTCATTTATTTGTTTTGTTTCCAAATAATTCGCCCACGCCATTTTCATTCAGCTTTCTTCCACGATATATCAAAATTATATTCAGTTACTGTAGTTGAGTATATTGTAATTTACTGTAGTATAGACGAACTTTTAAAACGATCTGGGTCCCGTAACACAAAGGTTAGCAATAATCGTACGCTTGATTTTTGTGATTGATTATACATTGTAGTCAAGGCAACCAATCGTGGAAAAATGTTCGACGATCATTGCCAATTTTTGTGTTACGGGCACCAGGATAACCGCTACCATTGATAGTGGTACAAGTCCTCCTTAGTAATGACAAACGACATCTTCTCGTGACTGTAAGCGAGCTTGTTCCGCCCTCTTCTGGCCAATGTAGCTTAGCATGCTTAGGGGGAATAAAGTGAAAACAAGACCTGTACACAGTTTGCGGAACTATCAAAGAGCTAAATCATTCCATTGGTCGTTTAGCCAAATCTCATCATTGGTGACACTTTCTCGGGGGAAATGATATATATCTATCATGTCTATGTAGTTTACTTCGCACTTGATCCAGTCGTCCGTTAAGTTGTTCGTAACTTTACGAACAGCTTTATCATGTTTATGAAACATCACCCAGGTATGTGTTTCATAAAGCTGTTCGTAAGTTGAATGCGACTTTAAAGAACGGCTGGTGATCATTTCTTTTGGTGAATGGTATATTCATTGGCGATGGTTAAGCGCGTAAGAAACGTTCATCAGTCCTTCCTAAAGTCGCTCTTAACTTACGAACAGCTTTATGAAACAGCCCCAAGGCCTGGGCATCATCTGCTCTCAGGGGTGATGTAAACAGTTCTTCATCAAACGAATATAAAACATGATTGATAAAACTATGGTTTTCAATGATCTTTAGCAATATACAGACAGATTTGCATTTTTCCTAGAATGTAGCTGATTAATTCGGACGCTATTTCATGTTATACTTGATCCGCGTTTCCTAACAGCGATTCTCTTTTAGTTAACTCTTATTTGTTTGTCTGTTCAATGCTAATAACTGATTTTGGAAAAAGATCTGTCATCATTTATATTTCAAAAGGATTCTTCTTCATTTTAAATTTGTCTGTTTGCAGCTTCATGCACCTGCTTAAAATTGATTATCACAGGTGATAAACCGATTTAATAGGCAAAGATGCTTTGGGCAAAAGAACGAAAACGATTTATATCAATATAAATATACTTTCCCTAAATACCTATTTTAACTAAGAACGCGGGCGAAAAATCTGTTTGATGTAAAATGCAACGTGTGATACGGTGTGTGGCCGCTGTAAACTGGCTTTCAATTAGTCCCGTAGTGCAGATAACCCCTCTTGATCTTGGAAGGCATATGACCGACATGACGTTTGTTCAGATGTAATGGATGATGATGGTCGAGAGCGGGCCAAGTGGTGAATGGGAGGGCAGGTGCGAGCGGAGATCGCGAACAAATACCCTAGATGGATAAAGAAGACGGTGTTTCGAAATCGGAGCATCGGGTAATGAGGATGGGTCGGTAGGAGGAAAAATATGTGGGTGGGTGTGGGTGTGGTTGTCGTAGTGCGTTTTACTTTTTGCGAGCTGATTAAGGCAGAGGTGTAAGAATGGAATGAGTTTATTGATTGGACGTATAAGAGAGTTGAGAGGAAATGTGGCAAGTGTGCCCCTGAGGAAAACAAAATATCGTTCTATACCCCCTGACCACCAACTGATTCTTTTGTTTGATAGTTAGGATATATTTTGTCGCGTTTATGCTCACAAATAAGAAAAAATACGTTTATTTTCCTTTTGATTCCTATATTTTGTTTGGAAATTCATTTATGCGATACTTTATTCCAATGAAGAGCAAAACATTGCACTTGCTTCTTAGCCCTTTGCAACATCGAAAAATATTTCTACAAAGAATTCAACTACAGGTTTATTCCATTGTATTTTTTCATCATTGTTTAATGAACGAATAGGATCGTATACCATTTTAAACCTCAGATGCATCGAGGGAAATCTTTGCCCGCTGCTGAAGATGTCCCATTGCACCCCCTTCCGACTAGTGGCGCCTTTCTCCTTTTTTATTTGCTCCTCCTGACAGTGGAGTCGGGGGCATCTCCCCTTGATGCCTTCCTCACCCACAACCCACGAGATACCACACTCTGAAGAAGAAACGTAGAAGAATCCTCCTTCCATCCGTTGTAATTGAATAGAAATATCTTCTGGCTAAACTGAACCCAAATGTTTGTATTCGATCATGTGTTTCCATTCGTTCAAAAGGTGAATTGATGATGATAAATAAAAGCAAATGGTCGTTACTAACAAATCATGTGAAATTCGCACTTTGTAGATCTAGCTTGCCCCTTGCATAGCCCATTTCGTTTTGTCTTTAATCATACCTTCATTTCAATTATATGTCTTTTACTTTGAAGATATTTGATGTCCGTTGAATTATGGTTAAGTCCAGACTAAAAAACCAAAAGTAGCTCGTACTTCTATAAATAGGTTTGTTCTCCTATTTACATCATTTATATTTCGGGGTAAAACGAATATGTTATGATTAGATTTTCACACATCTTTGATTTTTATTTAATAAGCATGTTGAAGTATAGATTTCACCCAGCCAATAATTTGCCCATTTTTTTTCTCTCAATTGAATATGTGACATTCAAAACATGTACACAATTGAATCATTTGGTTCAACAAAAACTGATTCACAAAGTTTAGTTTATTTCAGGGTTAATTTCTTATCCTGAGCCATGCTGCATGGATTATTAAACGAGTTGTATTGTAATGCGAATGTCGTTTAGCGTCGGTGTGAAATGTTAACTGCAACATGGCATTTTTCAAAATGTCGTAATATTTGTAGTGAGGCGTTGCGATCAAGAATATGGAAGCTTGTTCTGATATAAACAGTATTGCTATTTTGCGGTTAAAGGACAAGTCCACCCCAACAAAAAGCTGATTTTAATAGAAAGAGAAAAATCAAACAATCATAACACTAAAAATGTCATCAAAATTGGATGTAAAATGAGAAAGTTATTACATTTTAAAGTTTCGCTTCATTTCACAAAACAAAAGTGGTTTGTCTCTTGGTACACTAAAGGGATGATAAAACAATATTCACTATCTTGAGAAAAGGATATTTCATTGCTCGTTTTTAATTGCATTAATATAAGGGGAAGCTGCTCGCATATGCGGAAACAAATGAACCAATAATAGAATCTGATAACTTATTCAATCTTTGATCGGTTTTTGTGTGTGTAATCTCTTACCACCAATTTGTATTACTTTTACAAGAAAACCTTTCTAAGGGTCAACTTTACCTTAGTTATCGCATGTAGGTCCATGGTTATCGTACACAAGATTATCGCATATTATGTAGACTATATACATGTATGCATCGATTCTTTATTATTATCCATGGGCTTCATCTTCAAGGACTGGTCGTAAAATGGGAGAGAATGCTCTTCAGTGGGTAGAACATTTAGGACTTTTCCTTTTGTAATGAATTGTTTGGTGTGATGCTTCGATAGGCGCCCTTTAAAATGGATAAATCTTAAATCCTTGTTAGTAGAATAAAACAAATACACACTGACAATGTCATCCAAATAGGTAAGAAAATAAATAAAGAATGAATGAGGCGTATCTCACTAGATGATAACTTCAATGAAACAATCTCTTATAAGTCATAATGACTTTGCAAATATCGGGTTTATTACAGGGGCCGCGGAACCGGGGGGGGGGGGGTGGGGGGGCTTCCCCGCATTTTTTTCCAAAACCGTGTACAAAAACGTAAAAATTACCATAATTATGATTGTGATTTGTTTGCATGGTCAGCCCCCCCCCCCCCCTTGAAAACCGTTCCGCGGCTCCTGTTTTATATCATCTCCACCACTTTCATTTCCATTTTATCTTATTAGATGGAAAAAAAAGGAGTAACCAATGAATAAAAGGGAATGACCAATGTGCAAGATATTCATTGCTATAACTTACTGTGTTGCTAGGAAAATACAATCTTGTTTTAAACAGATTTTACTATATGAAGAATAAAGGTCGGATGGGTCTTACATATTCGAGAGACATATTCACAACTAAAACCAAAAAGCTGTTGAACCGAAATAATTACCGCTAATAAAATCAATAACTTCGAGTTTGTATTGCCCTTGTACAATGCGTCGCAGAAAAAAAGGAAACCGGGATTTCCATGTATTTTTCTTCAAAGGCAAATGAATTATGATATCTAATTCAAATAATAATATAATTAAAGTATTCCTCTTTGTTTTGATACCTAATATGTGACGAACGAGAATGAAATTTTAATTTTAATCGAATCAATTTATTTTGGCCCCAAGTTCCCCTTTAATGTATTGGTGGACGGGTAGCATTTCATCAATATTTTCGAACAAACAGGTTGTTAGATTTGACATCTTTCCTTGAACCCGATTGGCTGAGAGGCAATGTTACCATTGGAACTGGCGGATGAAATGGGACTTGTCGGAAAAAAACCTCGAAAAGGTCCTTTCATAAAATATTCTCCATATTACTTTTACCAAGATTTTGTGTCTTTTCGACCAATTACGCAACATTTCTGCTATTCAAAAAAAAATATAACGTATCAATTCATCGAATTAACTGATTTAAACAAAATATCAATTTCTCTACATTGTACTTTGTACACCTGAAATTATTTTCATGCAGCTTTAGTATGATCTGGTTGAGACTCAAAATAAGAGTCATTCGCTACTTTCTTGAACCGGATTATCACCACGTTTCATTCCAAATTACCCCTAACAAAATGTTCCATGTATTCGATACGATTTTTTTTTCAGAAGGAATGCGTAACGGTTAAAGAACGTGTGTATGTGACAATGTGGGTGAGAGTTTGTTAGAGTGGGTGTGAGTTTGTTATAGTGGGTGTGTGTGAAGGTGTGGAGTGTGTTTACAGAGGTTGTGTATCATATAAGAGAAGTGTGAGTGGATAATATGTGTGTGTTTGTGTGTGAGTGTGTAAAGCCATGATATAATCCTCAAACCATTATCGGGCCAACTGGTGGTCCATTTTCAGTTTGTTGGAATATGTGCATTCAAGAGCTTTACTGGTTAAGGTAAAAGCCTGGGTAGCCGATAGAAAAAAAAACGCCGGAGTTTGATTTTTTTGTTGGCATTGGCGTATGAAATTATATTTAAGATAATCCATCTGTTCTAGATTTATTGTAATTATGTAGTTTGACATCCTTATAGACATGTCTAGAAAGCTTTTTCTTTAGCAAAGAAAAAAAAATGAAAATGCAGAGGATCACCCCACACTAATGATCATGATCCATGATGACATATTGCAATTTCAGAAGAGATAATATATCATTATTAAAAAATACACATACTGTAATTTGAAGAAAAAAGTTCAACGAGACGCTAATCAACCTTGATATTTGAAAAATAGGTTTTAGCATTACTTGTTTTATTATTAATATGAGGCAAGCTCGATCCTACAAATCCATTTGATAATTAGAAGAGATCGGTGAGCAACGAATGTAAAAAAAAAGATTAAGAAAACATATTTTGGAGAGATCAAGTCTCAAAGAAGATGAAAAAATATTATCCACGACATGGAAGGTCTAAAAACTAATAAAAGAAGAGGGGAAGATGGGGAGAATTGAAATGAAAACGGGAAAAATGTAATTGTAAAGGTTTTAAATCGATAGTTTGGAGCTTACTTTGGCACCATTACCCCAAAATTCGATAAATCATCAATTACGAAAGTGATTAGGGTTAATGTAAAAGATTCAAGGATACCATCCCACTATGTCCCCATTATGCAATCATCTTTAATCTATTCGTGCATTACATTAATCTCTTATGGTGGTGTTTACGTGATTTTCAAATCATGGTTAAGTTTTATGGAAGATGTTATTTGTCAAAGTGTTCACTGTATCGATCAAAGAAAGTACGATTTTGTGTCAAAAATTTCACCTCACATTATTTTTTACTGACTTACAGATTTTACTCAAAACGGTTGAAATTATTGTTATTGAAGTAAAAAATATTGAAATGGCACTCCATGTTAAATATTATGTGAATCGAAATTAAACAAACAAAATTCCGTCAAAATTCAAAGAGGATGACAGTCCAAATATTTCAAAATACTGCGTTATTATGACGAAACATTTCTTTGCATATCCTCATGAATATAACAAACAAGGTAAAGATGTCACCTCCCCTCTTATTCTGTTCGTTATCTTGCATTTCATTACTAGGACTGACATTTTTTTTCCTTTTCCTTTTTAATTCTTACTCTGCAAGTTGTTATTTGTTGGAACTTTGTGTCAGGGTATAATTATATAATATAAAATATATAATTTTCTTCAGCAAGAAACCCATCCACATTGTGCTGCACTCAACCCAGGTGAGGTAACTGGGTACCCGGTAGGAACAAATTCCTTGAATGCTTGAGCGCCTAGGCAGCTTAGCTAAAGCCGAGGTAATAATAATAGCAGGGCCCGCTGGTAGAACAGTTTTCGAAACTGAAGTGGCTACCCTGGGTAAATAAATATACCTATATCATTATTATTATATTATAACAACTTCAACAACAACAATAATTGTAATAAAGATAATAATACAATAGCAGTGATGAGGAAGGATTATCAAATTACCTTTTTAATGGCGCATTGCATATATATCACCCCGACTTTATAACTCCACAGGTTGGTGCATTAACAGAATCAATCATGCGAGGCACCAATTCACCTCTCCTGGGTTGACAGCAGCACATTGCGCATCATTTTTCTGCTGAATGAAATTAGGCCATGGGTGGGATTTGAACCCACAACCCCTTTTTTCAAAGTCTTTTAATACCAATGTCCACTGGGCCACAACGCTCGAATCTGACACAAGTATGGAATATGAATAATAAGGATTTAATGCAATAGAATTCATGAAAGCATATTGGAAAAATTACCTCATCAGCCCATCTGCGAAATATTCATAACGACATTGGTAATTGTGCCCCCTCTTTTTGTTTTACTATTATTGCCGAATGTAAAAAAAATCAACGTCAAACATCATTATATCTTATCATATTTCAGCCTGGCGTACCTTTTTGTAATTCAAAATGATCACGGGAATATGGATAGGGTGATCTTTTTCACCATACGATTGGTCTTCATTATGATCCATTTTACTCCTACTTACACTATTTTCACTTACACTTCAACTACGAGATTAAAATTATTGTCCTGAATAGCCCTAAAAAGCTACAGGAATCACACTGAAACTTCTCATGTTCAAAATCAAATTCAAAATCAAGGGAAATAAATGTTATTCATATTCAAAATTACATAAGTACAATTCTGTAAAAAGAAGGACCCGAGGATAAGCTGAATTCGCTTTAATAATAATAATAGGCATTTATATAGCGCCATCTATCTAGAAATATTCTATTCCGAGGTGCGTTGTTATTATTATTACCCCGGCTTTAGCTCGAGCTGCCTCTCAGCTTTAATAAAAGCACAAATACACAGAAAATGGTAACGGCTAACTTTTATTTAATCCACAATTTTGGTTAAAATTCGTCCAAATTGGGTAACAAAAACTAATAATTGGGTAGTAAAGTTGCTCAAGTGAATATTGATTGCCATATATATATATATGTGTGTGTGTGTGTAAAGTTACACATGTACAACAGTTTTTGGCAACTCTTTTTTATTTAAATATTGTAAAGAAATGGATGAAGAGAACAATGGTAGGCGTAGCTTAAATCAAGGTTCCCCAGAGCTATCTACCCTTTGGAAAAATTGGTGATGCCGAAAAAATGTCTCTGCCGGGAATCGAACCCGGGCCCCCAGCTTTGAACGCCGGTGCCTTAACCACTAGACCACAGAGACGGTTAGTAGCTAGGGCGAGCCCGATCCGATTGACCGTCAGATAGACACATTGTTCAAAACTCACCTTCACCCGACAAAGGAATATATAATTAGTATAGTGTCGAAAATCTGTCTATCTGACGGTCAATCGGATCGGGCTCGCCCTAGCTACTAACCGTCTCTGTGGTCTAGTGGTTAAGGCACCGGCGTTCAAAGCTGGGGGCCCGGGTTCGATTCCCGGCAGAGACATTTTTTCGGCATCACCAATTTTTTCAAAGGGTAGATAGCTCTGGGGAACCTTGATTTAAGCTACGCCTACCATTGCCTACCATTGTATATATTGTATACCAATATATATATATATTATATATATATATATATATATAGTCTCTGAACGCATTTAATTTAAGATTCTTGCTCTTGTATTTAAAACACGTATGTGGAAGCTCCTGGTTATCTATCAGACATAAACAGTAATTATATTTAAATGGGCAATGCTAGATTCCTTAGATCACATGCTGACCAATACCTCTTTAAACACAAAAAAGGTTTTAGTTCATATTGGTGATAAAGCATTTGTTAATTTTGTGCCCAAATTATGGAATAAACTGCCTGTAACACTAAAATCTGCTGACAAGTTTAAAACTTTTAAATCTCTGCTTAAACACATTTTGTTTGCTCATTGATATTTTTTTATTTTGGTGTAACCAGTGGTTTAAATATTCAAAGTTCTCTTTCGTAAATCGGTTTTTTGTAGGGTTTAGCTTAGGCCTGGTGTTTTAGAGCCCTTGTGAGTTATGAACCTGCCGGATTGCCTTCTGGGCAAGTTCCTTAAACTGTGGGTGAACGGGGCATTAAGATCAGGTACCAGTCCCCGTAGATACATTTTAAGTGCTGTTTAATGTAATATCATTATTATTATTGTTAGTTATTTATTGTAAAGCGCTATATAAGTACTTGTTATGTTATATATATATATATATTATGAACCTGTTATGTTTTATATATATATATATTATATATATATATATATAATATATATATATATTTATAAAACATAACAGGTTCATAATATATATATATATATAACATAACAAGTACTTATATAGCGCTTTATAATAAATAACTAACAATAATAATAATATTACCCAACACAATCGACAGTATGTTGCCCAGCATTTAAAGTGTGTAGTATAAATGCACTCTTAAACCAAAAAAGAATGATTTTAGAGGGTTCCATTATTTCCCCGTATTTGGAACCTCTAAAGGTTCCCTATAAATGGCTCTAACTTACCTTCAATAACCACATTTTCAAACCTTTTAGATTCTTTAGATAACATTTAACAAGAACTTATATAGCGCTTTATAATAAATAACTAACAATAATAATAATATTACCCAACACAATCGACAGTATGTTGCCCAGCATTTAAAGTGTGTAGTATAAATGCACTCTTAAACCAAAAAAGAATGATTTTAGAGGGTTCCATTATTTCCCCGTATTTGGAACCTCTAAAGGTTCCCTATAAATGGCTCTAACTTACCTTCAATAACAACATTTTCAAACCTTTTAGATTCTTTAGATAACATTTAAGGTACTTCATCACCCTAGAGACATTTTTGGAGACCGTTTTTCTTCGAGGATTCCAAATATGAGGAAAGGGGTACCAATTTGCATCATTTTTTTCTGTATATTTCAGCTACTGTACATGCTGATGCACTTTGAAGCTTGAGAGCATGCAGAATAACTGAGTTCACAACAACGCTGCCTTTGTTTTAGTTTGAGAATTTTTTTCAGAAAGAATCTCTGATTCTAACTTTGGAAGTTCCCCGAGGTTGGTCATGATATTCAACGATGTAGTTTGTATTGTTCAAAAAATATGAGCCAACTTGAAATGTATGCTTTGAACTAATTTAGCATCATGAAATATATAAATTGGTCGTAATCAGTTATTTATCATTTTCTATTATCTGTTTGCGTCTAATGTGATGGATCAAAGGAAATAATGTGTCCGAAAAATATATGATTTTATGAATTTTGAACTGGTGTAAATGACGAACTGAGGCTAGGGTATTGACCACGGTTATCAAAAAACGGAATATTTTACAAAAGAAAAAAAAGATTTTACAGGAAGAAATAACCAAATTATTCTGTAAATTGTTATAAAAAAGGCCTGTTTTGAAAAAAAGAGAAAACAGCTTCCTTACAATAAAAAAAATCGTAGGGAATTTGAGTGCAGTATTTGTGATATGTTGGAAAATGCCAATTATTTGCCAGTTATTTGTTTTATTTTTTTAAATATTTGACAAGCCATTCATTGTCCGAATATAGACATTCTCCCCATTTTGAATTTGTTGTTGACAGGTAAGCAGCAATTAGAATATTGCATTGATGTTTGAGTAAACATCGAAATAGCGCATGCTCATCGTGTGTTTCATTCCAAACTGAAAATTTATATCGTTTTCACTTTTGTCAAATGCAATGGTTGACATGGGTTTGACTTTTTAATAAATCTGAGTCGTAAGGTCCTATTTATCTCTGATGTGTATGACCTGTTGTGAAAATGAAGCTTTGGACAAAAGAAATGCGCTTGAAAAATAATTATTCAGTGCTTGAAAGAAGTAAAACAAAATATAATATAGTGACGAGAAAAATCCCTTTATCTCTCCATTATACTCACTCTAAAAATATTGGGCAAAAATGCTCAATTAGGGCAATTATGTGTCCAACAAATGCTGGACATTTTTTCGGCATTTTTGTTCATCCAGTGTGATGAAAATTTTGCCCAATATTTTTTTACAGTGTACATCTAGAATCACCAGCAACACATTTAAATAAAGCAGTTTTGTCTGGTGTCAGCACGGATTTGATTTTTTTTTTGTTCTAATCCGTTAACAGTAAAGAAAAACTGTAAAAACTGTAACCCAACACTTGAATTGTTTGATTCAGCTTTACGCACGGGAGGATATAACATTCCATGACATTTTTTCAATTGTTGATTTATAACATCTCAGTTTTTGGAATGCAGCGCACACAATAGTTAGCATCGTCGAAAATATTATGTCAACCGATTTCTCTAACATTGAACTAATGGAATAAGTCTAATAGATGAAAGTAATGAATGGCTTAATAGAAGCTAGAATATAAAATTTTATAACATTTATCTCCTTCAACCTTTCAATTGTGGATGTAATATTTCAGTTTTTAGAATGCCGCACATAGAGAAGTTAGCATTGTCAAATGTTTTGTTTACCAACATTCCTTAAGATTAAACTAATGGAATAAGTCTAATAAATGAAAATAACGAATGAAATTTTACCTTTGATCCCCGTTTTACAGCACTTAACCAGTCGATTAGTTCGTAATACTCGTCCTTGCCATCGCCCATCCTTTCGGCGTGGCAACATGAGAGCATCGATGCCAAGGCCACTATCACAATAAGAACACCAGCAAGTAGACTTTTCATCTTGATATAAAGTTTTTGTTTTGTTTTATCCTTGGTACCTCGTAATACTACACAGTCTCCCTTGAGGAGTCGCTTCGAACTGGTTTCTCCTCGCAGGCCTCGTTCCTCGCGGGTAGCTTCCTCCTCGGAGAAGATTGATGATGCTGGTAGCTCAACGGGCCGATGCTTTATCTAAATGAGAAAAGAGGGAAGAGAGACAGCCGAGTGATGGTGTGTGTTGACTAGACGGAGAGAGGAGTAAAGCAATCACGATACGTGTCAACCTTGAGTGACTATCTTCATCAGGTGGATGATGACACCATTCGAGCGTTATCTATGCAAATTACCGTCATGTCCGAGAGCGGCTCCCTGATATATATCCCTATTGGCGGAAAGCGGAGGAGTGTGTGGGCGAGCGGCGTTGTCGCTTTTCTCATAGTAAGTGCGCAACCAATAGGGAGGGGCTAACAAGCCATGGTCAGTAACTATCTAGCGTCATGACTTTTTGTTTTGTTTTGGGTAGAAAATGCTTGGCAAGAACAAAAAGGATACAAAGAAAGAAACTGAAAGGGTCTGTTTGTTGAATTAGCCTCATAAGTAACTAGTTTCGAAAACGATGACTGTATTGGCTTTTATACCCGATGAAAGACAAATTATGTTCAATAGAACTACTTAGAAATCATGAAAATACATTGTACTTTCAAATACGAAATCATCTCGCACGAGAACAAAATATAAGCTTGCAAACGCTGGTAATCAAATGGACGATACTTAAATATCAATAAAAGTATAGTTCATTTCTTTCGACAAATGTCAAAGATGCCTTTTTAATCTTTTGTTCACAAAAGCGGTACGTTTATAATTCTTCTTTCGTATGACGGAATGAAAAATGAAAAGGTTACATCTAAGTATGTAATGATTCCTAATACATGTAATTCATATGTTTTCTACATAAAAATGGTGACAAAAAAGCAAGTAACAGAAAGGTGTTATGAACTCTGCATATATCATGACTACTTTCGTGAACTTTACTGAAAGCTGCATGGAAAAATGCAGTTCTGCGCGTGGGCCGGGCGCTCAAAACCTTTAATCGTGCATCCAACATCCCGAGTGCTCTGGCGGCTTAAAAGCGGCTTATCCCGCAATCATACTTGAACCTGGAAACGTGACGTATTGAACAACAGAACCTCACTGTGTAAATTATATAGGCTACGGTCACACGTACTGATGTTACGTCATTGTTAGCAGCTTTTGATCGATCTGGCCCCAGTAACACAAAGGTTAAAAATTGATCGCACGCTTGAATTTCACGATTAACCGTACATTGTTGTAAAAACAATCAATCGTTAATAATTGTATATATATATATATATATATATATATATATATATATATATATATATATATATATATATATATGTATATATATAATATATAATGTATAGGATTTTATGGCGATATACTATCAAAATACAATCACAAGCAGTCAACATGGTCAAAGACTGAAATATGCGCCTGTTTGCATGTACAAATACAAGTAAAGTAAACATTATAAAAAATATTCAAATACAATGCAGATTCATACATACGAAAAATATGCAAATGTGGAGACTAATGACAGCATCTTCTTAGTATTTTTAGTATTTTATTGTATGAAATAATAAATATTCTAATTTTCTCCTCATTTACAAATGAATCAACGAATGAATCCTCCTTGAACAATTGGTATTGCTTACGTGATCTGGTTGAGTCAAGTTGGTCCTTACTGTCACATGTGTAATGATTTGAAATATTGTATAATTCAAACAATAAAAAAACACAAGAAATAGTGAGTGAAGGACATCGTCGACAGTCTCATTGGCATTTCACTGAATTGTGTATATCACTGTTTTGTGAAGAATAAGCGGAACTTTAAAATGTCATAACTTTCTCAAGTTACATCCGATTTTGATGATTTTTTTGGCGTTATGTCAGATTTTTTTGTTTCTTTTGATTCAAATCAACATTATTTCTGGGGTGGACGTGACCTTTAAGCTTTGAGTAATGGGGCTCAGTGTGACTGCTATTTTGTGGTAGGGCATCAGTATGAAGCTAATCGTTCGGGGTTTAAATCTTAATCTTGCTTTCTCTTCCCTTATAATTGGATTTTAATCCACTCGATAGTAGAAGATGTAAATAGGCAGATTTAATACTTCAGTCTTCACTGATCAAAATGATATCTACATTCCTTGACTGAAGGGAACATAGATGTCGTCAGTTTGAACTCGACCCAGACAACAGGCTCGGTAAATTTTCCTCCATTTATCAGAGAAGAAAATATGTTTACTTGACATGGAATTAAATCGTATCCAAAGTAATTACGTTCGTGTCCATAGGTTGCCATAGTTTTTTTTCTTTTTTTTCCTTAAAGTTTACTTGGACTGGTGCTGCTGTTGCTTTGATTTAAATATCGTTCAGCCTCCATATATTTACTTCATCAAAAGAATCAGAGTACTGCCTTGTGTTCTCTTGTTCCGTTTTTCTGTAGAGTGTGAATTGATATACCTAATCCTGTAATGAATTTTCTCAGCATTTTTTTTACAAGATCTTTGACATGCCGTCTAATAATTTTTGTTTTAATACAACACACTACTAAAATTACCAGATAACGAACCGTTCATTAATATTGAAAACGAACATTAATGTATTTTCTTCTTAAAACAAGAGGGTTACACGTATCATTATAGTATAATATCACTTTTCAGTAAAAATGTATTCAAAATATGTCAACAATACCTGGATCAATTTTGGACGTCTTTTGATTAGCATAAAAATGAACCAACTGCCATTTTGGATCACATTGTAAGAGCAATGGAGTTAATTGATACATGTAACTATAAAACATTCTAAAACCAAGTTTTTTAAATACGAATAACTTCCCTTTACCATGTTAAAAGTGGTAAAAGCTGAACTGCCACTTGTTTGATACATTTTTGTCTTTATCGTTCCAAAATGAGTTGCCTTGTTTTAGATTCAAGCAGTGAATATAAATAAAAAGAATATGTATACATGTAAATAGGCAAATAAATGCATCATTAAAATAGAATCTTCATCATGAGACTACCCGAACTCTATTCTTTGTAAAACAATGATCCAGAATAACATGAATCTACTCTAAATGAAATCAAACATCCATCAGCTTATATAGTGAATAAAATGTAAGAATTTTTTTTTACCTTTTTGAAGGATTAGAAATAATCTTTAAGTGCAAAGGTTTCTTGGTCAAGATACGCGCTCTACTAATGCTGAACATGGATTATTTATCGCGGAATGCGCACCTGCGTCTCAAAATCTGAGTATATTACAACCGCGTTACAACAGCCTGGGAACCTTTCAGTCTTTGACCGCAAAGTAGATTACAAAGGAATGCGCGTCGTTTGATATTCGCCGACAAGCTGAACACAAGATCCTGTTATGGGGCATCGATCAATAGCATTTTACAAGAGCCTGCAATCCGCACATTTCAGTCCTATATCATTGCACTCTCTTAAAATATCGTTTATCTTCCTAAGCGGGAAAATAACGTATTCTTTCAGCTTAGACAACAAAATTGTTCTCACTTTGTAGGTACTGACGGAGTTGGGTTGATTTTCAATGTGCTGCGAACGGTCGGCGAATAAAATGATCGGGGACGATATTGGATATTAAGTATTTACCACCTTGCTTTTCATTCCGGTCAATTAATTGGCCTAAATATGATCTCATATGTTGTCTGGTGGGCATCAATTCATAATAGTCATAACTTTCTGGTAGAGTGCCAGTACCTCATTTTGAAAATGGGAATCAGACAAAAAGATTATATATAATCAAGTTTAAACGATCAAAAAATATGAATTGACAGAAGAACAGACGAATCTAAATTTTATCTCAATGAGCATAAAGAATATTTTCATTTTTTCTGCTTTTCCTTTTGAAATTCAAACAATTCAACGAAAATCTTTTTATTTGATCTTGTTCTCGTTATCATTCTTTTCCGGTTAACTACGTCTCCCAGCCCCCCCCCCCCAAAAAAAAATGAATGAAATAATTTATATTTTCCCAGATCGATATCCATGGATTTTGCTCTAGCAAAACTATTTTCCAACAAAAAATTAAATCCAAGCTACATTAATCCTTGCAAGATATGATTTCGGTGTTCGGCAATGTTTTAGTCTCATATTGGCTGGAAAGATCGCAGATATAGCTCTCTATCTTGGGTATTTGTCTGAAGATCCAATCGATGTGTAATCTAAAGTAGAGCGCAGTGTTAAAATTAATTTCGCAAGTAGAGTGAAATGCGAAGGTCATATCCCTCGCGAATGTTTACAACTGCGACGATACGTTCTATTCTGCGGCCAGCATATCGGAAAGAGAGCTTCCGAAAAAGGAAGGATTCGCACTTCCGTATTAAACTCGATTTCCCAATTTTTCTAACTGAGGTTCATTTAATGGTCATGCAGTGAAGTGTGTAATCGCCGTTTAGGGTGTCACGAGCGTAAAACATTCCCCATCGCCTTGTGTGTTAAAATGGCACTTTTGAAAAATTCATTAAAAAATAAATGTGAAATAAGAGGGTGAAATGTTTACTACCATTGGAGGGGATATATATCTGACATTCCATTTCTGACCAGGAAAGGGTACCGTAGCCAGCTCATTTTTAAAATAAATCGCCATTTGTGAAGATAACTATGAATGGATCAAATTCATCAACTGAAACAGTAAAATAGCTCTAATTATTCCGCCAGTCCAAAAATAGTTCCAAGTCACTTAGTTTTCTTCCCAGTTTGGGCGGAGCAAGTTCAGTAGTTACCATTTCTAGAATCAATGTTAGATTTTGAATCATATTCATTTTTTTCAATCAGCAATATCAAATTGAAAAAATCGAATGGGTTGGGTCGAACGAATATCTTTAGCCTTCCTGATGTAATTAGGCTCTTGGCACCTTAGATCAACATCCTATGCAAGTTAAGATCCTCAAATTCTCACTAACGAAACTCCACCACGCACACACACTTCCACACACACACACACCCTCACTTAGTCATGCACAACGACCACCCCACACACTCGGGTAGCGCCTCGTAAATTTTCACACATAAAGCCAGGATAGTTCTACGCGCTATCGGAAGTAAAAGTATCGCTTCTTGATATTTCAAACTTCAGTCAAGCTTCCCGCCTATTCTCAGAAGTCATCGAAGCCCTGCACTAACACGATCCAACATGGATGTTTTGATTCGCCTCCATATTAGCCAAATTTGTAGCTTCCCCCACGGGCAGTGTTCGATTCTACCAATAAAGCGTATTCTCGCAAAAATAGCATCCTTCTGTACTTTCCATTGCCTCCTTTCTTTCCTCTTCCAAATACCCGTAGTTGTATTTCCTTTCAACAATTTGATATAAATAAGTCACATTCGGGTGACCAAGAGGTGAAGACACTTTTCATAAGCACTATCCCCTCAATTTCATCTGGTGCGAATCAAATTCGATAACGCTGGTCTGCTACTTGTTTCCACGGTGCCCTACCTGATGTCATTGAACCTATTTGCCGTAAATTATCAACTGTGTAATCCAGACGTAAAAACGGAGATGGATCATATCCGCCAGATCTTATAAATGTGAAACAAGTGATACAGTAGAAAGATGTTCTCATCATTGGAAATCCAACCCACCATGTCACACTTCATACTTAAATAGAAATAAGTTGTGGTTGATTTCAGACTGATTAATCAATTCTATTTCTTTCTTTCTTTTTTTAACAAATATCCTTTGATACAAGCCATACCTCGGCATTGCTCATATTTTTTCAAATCTTCTAGTCAAACTTTCAGTATTTTATTTTTCTTTCTTTTAATGTTAAATGTGTCTTTTTTCACAATTCAGTTTTTCACCCAATATTTTACAAACGCTATCTATTGATTTGTGACAGTTTTTTGTGTGTTTGAAATTGACTTAAAACTTGGAAGTATTATGTCAACACTCTCTACCCTAACAGGGCGCAATTTTTTTTTACAAGATAATGAAAAGCGAACAAGCGAGGAAAACTTTGACTTTTGAAAAAAAAAAGTTTCTCAGAGATATGATAGAATTCGTCCATGATACGATGTTGATATGTGTATTTTATCCCCAAGAAAGGTTACGAGGGGGGACAAAAAAGGAAACTGTGGAACATTGTGACCCAGTGGAATAGTCTCCCGACTTTGAAAAGGGAGGGTCGGGGTTCAAATTTAATCATTGCCGTAGTTTCATTCAGCAGAAACTTGATCCACATTGTGCCGCATCCGATCCAGATGAGGTAATTTGGTATTTGAGAGGAAATGATACCTTGAAATGCATGTGCGTCGCAAAGCTATTAAAAAGCCAGGGTAATAATAATATGTACTTATTTTAGAAGCGCATATAAGTTATAATTTCAATGTGTTATGCGCCATACAAGATGTGTCTATTGTCACTATCATAATAGTAATAATAATAACTTTCATTATTATTGTTCTTGTTGTTATTATTATTTCAGTGTGCGATGAATTAAAATCTACTCTATCCAATCGTTAACATTCAAATATATAAGTACATTTCGAAATTACAGGTGGTTCTACCCCGCCCCAATAAAACTTCTAAAGCACTACGCCAGTAATTGTGAGTAGGTGTTTCATAGTTCATTTTACGAATGATGAAATGACCTTTATTAGAAAAAAAATTATGATTGATAAGAGATCTTCAATGTATTAAACGTGTAACATAATCAATACAAATTGTTTTTTTCCGGAAAAAACGATGTGTGGCAAACCATTAAAATTTAGATCGATAGCTTCTATCATTTCATTCATCGTCCTTATAATTCTGATAGCTACACTCCTTGGACATGCATCTTTTTTTAAATGTTGCGTATATACAAGAAATTACGAAGTCAAATATTAAGTTAAAAGCTTTTAGACCTCTTGAGATGGCGATTTATCATCAATCACGATTTGGGAAAGTTGTTCACACTGACAGGCTTTAGTTTCTATTCATCATTTCATCGAAGAACGTCATATTTTTTTTAAATCCGTTCACACTGACAGACTTTATTGTCTATTCATCACTTCATCGGAGACCGTCATAATTCATGTACAGATGCCTGACCCATGTCTAGGACATATAATTTTGTATAATCATCACCAAGTATTATATTGGTATGATAAAAATAATCATCATTATCGGTAAGAAGAAAAAGAACAAGAATGACATTTCTTGATGAGAGTCGTTGTGATGATTTGCAACATCGAAATTATCATTTTTCATTATCATTACAGTTAACAGAATTTCCTATCTTTATATAATCGATTTTCATTATTGTATTATTGTTATCCTTCGTCTTTTACATTAGTACCGGTATTATTGGTTTTTTAACATCATTATTGTTGTATTTGTTTTAAATCCCTTTTTTGTTATGATAGAGCGTAGCAAATAAGCATAAGAGAAAAAGAGCGAGAGATGAAATGAGGACAAAATGATCCAGCATAAAATATTTTTGACAGTAAACATATATCTATAGGCATACAGGTACAGTGAGAACGGACATCGGGTAGAAGAAAAAGCTAAAATGTCTGTGACATGTCTCTTCAAATCTCAAGGGCTGAATAAATAGCCATTAAGTGTCCTCTGACTGACGGGCAATAATTATTTTACAGCGCATCACATAAACATAAATGTCAACACGTGGGACCGGTATTGACTCGTTTTGTGAGTTCTGTGAGTTGGCGACATCTATTTGTTTGTTTTCTTTACGTTTGATCTTTATGTTTGATTTTTACATATATTTCTCAAAAAAGGTTAGCTTTATTCTTTTCTTTTTGTTTAATTTGCAAACACGTAAGCATTTGATGTTTGCAGGATCATAAATAATATGGCTTATGTTAATGACGCGTGACGCACTTCATATTATCTATGTATATAATTGTATATTAATCCTTCACTTTACACGTCCATTAGCATAAAGTAGTCGTGCCATTATTTTCGATCGACCTCAAGCCTTATATTTTAGGCTGGAAATACGTCAGTGATTTCATTAATCGTATTGTAATCAATGTCTAATTATTTATTTGCCATGTCTGTTGCGAAATAGTTTATGAAGTCATTGGGCGAAAGAAAGGGGAAATGTTTGCCCAATAGGAAACAGAAATGCCAAGAGCACCGCCTCGAGAAAATGGCGTCTATAAGCCTTCATGCTCACCACATGCTCTGGCAGTTGAAAGAAGCTGTCGCTTATAGGCCTCTGTTTGACATGAACACAATGACTAAAAAGTCTGTATCATTCAAATGCATGATATGAACAACAATATTGTTTTTTACCGATCGTATTAATAACGGTATATATATATATCATCTGTAAGTTGCCTTTTCTTTCAAAGTATCTCGCCCAGTCAGTGCCAACGGGAACACTGTGTTTATCGACAGTTTCATGTTAAGGAGAACGCGGACACACAAGCTTAAAAGGAAAAATAGCGAATAAAGGTGAGAAGAGAAATGATTATCCGATCTTCCAATAAAAAATTAAGCTTCACATCATAACTTTAATTGTATTGCACGAACGTACTGGACTTCCAGCTCGTATGAAAAAGAAAATCGCATATATAAAAGTTACCTTTAAAATGGTTATACCTTTATGTATTTCGTATGAAAGACAAAAAATAAATGATTGCATTGTGTAGGAGGAAATGGGAACCAAAATAAGAGAATAGTCTTTTAAATATATTTTTTCCACCGTGAGAATGGTGTCGTGATGGGCTTTGTGGGAGAAATATTCATTATTGTATATTATACATATTTAGATATGCATGCGTACTTGATATCTTTGATGTATTGAAATAGATCTATCGAACTCAGTACACCCCCCCCCCCCTTATTCCTCGCAATGCCAGTACCCATGATCTGTAATCGAACCCATCTTATATAGGGTATATGAAGTATTAAAGTGAGTGTTATTAGTGGAGGAAACTAATCAAAACGATTTATTCCCCCATGTCCACACCTGATTCTTCATAATGCCACAGTCTCTCAGATGAAACTGGCCCCAGAACGACCAAATAGACTGCCGTATTACCAATGGCATTCTATCGGTGGGTATGAGTTGATGTCGTTGGTGTGTCTGTAGTTTGACTGGGGTGCAAATTGGGGGGATTTTCAGAGAAAAATGATTTAAACCAAGGCTCTTATTCCTGACCCGTTTGTTGGCACGCCGGGACTTATGTATCCCAATTTCCTATTTCTACTGGGAGAATATGAGCCCCATTGGGAGAAAGATAATCCCATTGTTCCCTTCTAATTAAAAGATTTTTTTTTATATATATTTCTGCTTTTTTTCTTGCAAGTAAACCTTTAGAAGGATCTCTTTCGTAATTGTTTTTAAAGGTTTCTGAAATATTCTATGACGATAGAGGAAATTTACATGTTATAAAATTTCATTTCCATAATGCTTTTATTTTATAATAGTGTTAAAAATTATCATAATTATATGTTGTCATAATTTTATGATTACTATTTTGAATACATCATTATCAGTATAATTGTAATCATTATCTAAATTGTTTTATTTCTTTCTTTTTGTCGCGTATTCGCTTTATTTTGGTATTTTGTAGATTACCTATTTTTAGTCTCTTGTATATAGATTATGTTAATTAGTAGTGAAACTAAGTTTGGGACTTTTATACAAGCTCTGCTTTCCTTGGCAAGTCAGTTAATTTATCTTCAATATTTGTTTCTACATCCCCGCCACGTGCAATCGGACGACTTTCGTACCAATAACATTCATATTAGATTCATGGGATTACAGACTATTTCACGATGGCGCAAATGGGATTTTTGTTCTTTTCATACTTCAAAAAAAAAGAAGCAAAAGAAGCAATTTGCCTTCGCATCTTTGGCCGACAAAAGAAAATAACCCCGAGCAAAAATACGATGTTTCATTACTTTCAACGATTCCGCCTGCTTATGCCATTCAGAATACTAGTAATGCCGGGTCATCTGGATATACATGGAAATCGTGATGGTTGCGAAGAGAGAGGTGAAAAGCTAAAATGATTTTTTGATCACAAAGCATTTTCTTTCAGCAATTATGCAACTAAAATAAGATAAAGGTGCCTGCCCCCGGTCAAATCCATTAACTCTGCTAGACTGCTACATATTATTTTTCCTTCTTCTTCTTTATAAGGTTATTTATTCCTTGAAAAGAAAAACCGTTAAGGGGATTACCTATATTTATTATGCAATTGTATTCATGGGAGTGAAATGTTAGTTTATTAACCAGTACACCTCACATCTGTTGTCCAATCAACAGAATATAGAGTCATGAGCTTAAGTAATGGGAAAAGAAATCTGTGTGGGAAAGTCATTTGTATTTTGCTACTTCTTCGAAGTTTTGTGTGCAAAGCTAATAGAATGTTGTAATCGCTTACACTGGCGTAGAGTTAATATTTTAAATCCTGTCGGTGAAACCCGGTAATTGTACATTGACGAAGTGAATATAAATACTTTGTTAAATTTCTTTTTGGTTTGGGGGGTGGGTACAAAAGGGTCATTGCTGGTAGGGAAAACATTTCAGAAATGTCTCTCAACGCGCATCTTTGAGATGTCAATATCATGATGACGTCGGTAATTTTCCATTGTGACGTAATATTATCTCGACATGGAGGTGACAATTTACGTCTTCCAATTGTGGTGGATTAAATGATACCTGGTTCCAATAAGATGACACGGCAATATCGAGCGACAACCATCTTCGTCATCTCAATCTCTGTTCACTTAAAAGTTTATCGATCCGGAGAAAAGGCGACCGCGAAGGCGAAAATCGTTCCTCTTCGCTCACCTTAAATCCGAGGTATATGACCTATTTCATTTATTTTCATTTTCACGTATTTTCGGTTTCCTCGCCATCCTCAGTCGCCACCCACTCTTAACTATGATCTATCAAATGGATCATCGAGAAGCAAATCAATTCTTTCATCTGAATCTTTGATGATTTTGTTGATTTTTTTATAAAAATAATTATTGGTTCGGTGTGTTTATCGTATTTCTCTCCATCTCATTTTAATTGGTGTATTGTTATAAACTGTTTCAAAAGGTCAAATCTAATGCATTTTATGGAATTATCTGAATAAGATGAAAATAGAAAAGGGTAACCCTAACGATTATTTAAATAATCTAGTGCAAAATACTGACGTTATAACATTGTAAACTTTAGCTTTTTAGAAAAAAAAAGATACAGGTGAAATGCTATTGCACGAAATGATGACATCACCTATTTTTTTTTTCATTCGTATAGTCCACCAATATAATGTTAGCATTGGTTAGATTCCTCAGTAAACATGTGGTATTGTCACTAATATAATTAATTGGGCTTTCATCAGCTATCATATTTAATAAAATGATTTCATTAATAAACTACACGAAAAAATACGTCGCCTCATCGCCTCTGTAACTTGGTACATTACGAAATTGAGTAAATTACAGCTTTGTGAAAATGTGTACATGTTATTAAACACATTAAAATGTTAAATTTCATATTAGAAGCGGATTTCTATGAGTTGTGCAATGCCTGTTTAAGATGACATTCAGAGGAAGTGGGAGTCATATTTCTTGTTTCTTAGCAGAACGTACAATGTTGTTTATTTCGAACATAATCTATATGTCATGATATTCCTGATAATTCATTTTGTTTAAAATTTTTTGTATTCGAACTATTTGATTAATAAATGTCATTGTTTTTACTATTATCATTATTTTGTACACGTACTTCCCAACTTGAGTAGGCAGTTTTCTTAGCTAATTTCTAATTTGTGATATGTAAATACTTTGCACTGTACATTTCCTTTCTTGTATGTTAAACTGTTCAATGTTATTGATGTATGCTATTTAATCGTTTTGTAAAGCGCTTAGAAACACGATGTATTAAGCGCTATATAAACACAATGTATTATTATCATTATTATTATTATAATGAAAACATAATTGATAATCTACGTTCATCAAAGCAATTACAAAATGAGACGGGAATTCTAACATCAATATCCTTTTCTCTCGCTTTTTTTCCTAATTCAGGCTAATTACAATCCAAGGTATACCAAATATTACATTGCATCATGTTATACTTTCCCTTTGTCAGATTTAGATACGTTATTCCTCTTTGTAAATAATGAAAACATGTATATATATACAAAATTCATTCGATTATTGGAAATGTATGGAAAATGTAGTGATGTATTACCGATTGGTACGATACTGCTGTAAATATATGTCTTTTTTTATGTTGTCATTGTAAAACAAAATGTTCCTGTCGAGTGAATAAAGTTTGCTAATGAATTCAATTTCAATGTGCACCCATGATTTTTAAGAAATTATACCCTCATATATGAATATCGAAGCGGTTCTACGGAAAAGGTTATTTTATTTTTTACGCTCTAGTACCCCCTCAAGACCTCTCCGTTCATCATCTACAATACAGTCAACTCCTGGACGACGTCGAACCTCTACAAGGTGTGGTGACCGCGCTTTTTCTTAAATTGCCCCTCCCTTTGGAATACAAAACTGTGGTGTTAACTGGTGTACACAGATGACCACACCAGTTATTTTACACCGGTGTTAAATTGGTGGTGTTAGTTTACACCTATAGGTGTTATTACAACACCTATGGTTGTTACATTTACACTCTTTGGTGTTATGTTCAATCTCTAGGGTGTTTTTAACACCTCATGGTGTGGTCCTCTATTAACACCAATTGGTGTCAGTTTAAACACCACAGTTCTTACAGTGTATACCATCTTTTATCCATAATGCCAAGTCTGTGAATCAGTTCAAAACCCTTTTCAAAATCTACCTGTTTATTAAATAGTTCACAGTTGTGGGTCGGACAACTGGAGGTGCACACCAGTTTTGATTTTGATTATTAGGATAGCTGCATTGGCTTTGTCATAAGAAAGTTGTTTTATATGTATATGTGTGTGTGTGTTTGGGGTGTGTGTATCATCTTTCCTATACTTTTGATTTCCATAATGAAATATACCATGAATATGAAATGTGATGTAAGCATGCCGAATTTTAGCACGTTGGTTGTGTTAATTATGAAAGCCATGTTTTTAATATCAACATTTATGCTGTATTGATTAGAACTTAATTGAACATTAACATGATTTGGAGAAGAAAAAACATGTCTCTCGCATGAAAAGATATTTATTTTCAGGTACCCTTGTATTCAACTGCCAGGATGAAACCTCATGTACGCTTTATTTGTTTTGCTTTTGGCAAAGTGAGCCAAACAATGCCTCTTTATTGTGCAAGAAATCACGAGTCCACTTAACAAAAATGACTTACGGTAAATAATTATTGTTTTTGGCATTAGCAAAAGAATGAAGTATTTTCGTTTCTTGAAAGGCTTATAAAAACGCACTCAAACATAAACTCATTATTTTCTCTTTTCAGGATCCGGAAATAATCAATTTTATTGCCCTTCAGTCTCAACTCTAATTTCAATTCACCTACCAATGATATAGGCAAATGGGATATTTATATAACTACAAAACTGTTTCGGCAACCATTAAAAACCAGAGGGTTGTTACATTTGAAAACAGTAGTTTATATATATGTATTCCAACAATTTTGAAAAATATCTGAAGTCTTGAGAAAACTTTTTGGTTTCTTTATTCAAAGCAAGCAGACGCAGATATAATATCAATGCCTGTTTACACGTTGTCAATGATATTTCTTTTTTTTTGTTGAATGACTTTCGATATATTCTTTGAAACTTATATAGCAGCCCGCGAGATACATTGTAAGTAGTATCAAAGTAGATATTAATGTTTCCTCTTTCTGTACAATTCCTTTCAGAAGACATGTGGAGCGGCAATAAATATCTGTCAGTGTACATGGAATCAAGTAAAAAAACGCATTAAATATAAGTTTCGACACTTATCTTTCTCCAACAGTTTCTGTCGAGGGATATTCCAACGTGCTTTTCTTCTCTCTTTCGTTTTTTTTTCAGAATTCGAGAAAATGTTCAGCCCAACATTGCGCCGTAATACTATCGCTGGCACGTCCATTATCACTTTGGCAAAGTGCGTGGTGATTGCCACAAGAAAAGTGACTGAGGTGTAAATTTACGGTCCCGGGCGTAAGCATTCGTGTTAGATGACATAAATATAACAACAAAATTCATCGAGCGTGATTAATTTCGACTTATTCGACCAGTCAGGTGGACAAAGACACATAATGCATGCATGCATTACATGTATTGCAGTGTACATAATCTCAATTCAAATGGTAATTTCAAAAGTTACTAAGTAATAGTAGTAATGATGATGATAATGATATTGATCATAACTTTTTTTGTAATCATTTTTTTATTTCAAAGAAAAGCAGAATACAAATAAACGAAGTGAAACAATGAAGAGTAACACGCGAAAACAGGTCCATGAACCTATACTGGTCCAAGGCAGGTTAAAATGTACATAAAAAGTAATTTACAAAGGCATAACATATAATAATACTACTTGATCAGTTAGTGAAAGTTCAGAAACTTCAAAATGCTGCCGCTCGCATCGTTTCTCTATCCACCAGGCGCACTCACATTACTCCTATTTTAAGATCCTTACATTGGCTCCCTGTAAAACAGCGTATTATGTTCAAGATTTTGTTGTTAACTTTCCATTGTGTTCATGGCTCATCTCCCCAGTACCTTATTTCACTGATCAAAAGTTATACCCCTTCAAGATCCTTACGTTCCTCCCTTTCCAATTCTCTTGTTACCCCCAAAGTTTCCAAAACTTGGGGTGAAAGATCATTTTTTTTACTCATCCTCGAAACTATGGAACAGCCTCCCTCATAACATCAAACAGTGCTTGACTTCTGAAACTTTCAAAAATTACCTCAAAACATTTCTGTTCAATTCTTCTTAATTTCTTTTATAATTTCCTAAAAAGCGCCTTGAGCACTCTACAGAGTGGATTTGGCGCGATATAAGTCTTAATTATTATTAATTATTATTATTATTGATTATATAATCAAGTATGAAATATATGAAATATTAATACTTGATTATATAAAACTTAATTACTTTCCCCAAAAAAATCTCTAAGCGCTCTAAGACCATGAAAACAATGTCGTATAATTACCCTAGATTTAGCAGAGCTGTCTGGCGTCCTTTGGCAAGGCGTTAATCCACACTTTGCCACTCTCTACCCAGGTGCTAAATGGGTACCCGGTAGGATGTGAAAGTCATTGTAGCTTGTCCAGTATTGTGTGCGCCTCACAGGCGACTGACTGGAATACTCCCCAAGGAGTGGAGGATGTGCACACATTGTGTGCGGGAATGACTGATTGAATCCGATGACCGGGGTAATAATATATCTGTAAAGCGCTTAGAAACGTCGTTCCGATGGATTAAGCGTTATATAAAAGCGGATTATTATTATTATTATTATTATTTTACACGCGCTGCATTTAAACATTTAAGCATTTACCTCACGTTGGCTAAGTGCAGCACAATGGAGATAAATTTGCGCATTAACCCGTTGAATGCATGCTTATGAAATTCAAACAGCATTTGAACATACCCAGGGATCAATCGGTTAAAGATAAATTCCAGTTTTGGTAACGATCTCAAAATGACTTTTTGCAGAATCTAATATAATGACCACCCAAGTGTCTGTTTGTATGAATAAAAAATATGTGCCAAAGGATTCTGGAAGAAATTGTGTAATTGCTGAGAAATAAGCAAAATAAGCGCGGATTCGGTCACTTCCGTCGGGTCTTTATTCCAGCAATAATAATACACTGTCCCACGTGTGCCTATCTGTGTTGGTGATCTTCAGTGTGAACGTTTTTCAGCGTAGATTTCAAGATTTCACAAAGTTCAGTTTATGTAACTGTACCAGATCTAGATCCTCGATGATATTCTGACAATTAAGCCTGGTTTTACAGACTTTCTCATGAAATCAGCATTTACTGCAACTACTGGAATTTCTCTTTAAAGTAGACAACAACTTTTTTTTTCACAATGTGTGATTCATCCCGGGACATGAGTAATAGCAAATGTAATCTTTTGGGATTTGATGAAGCGTCTCGTTTTTATCAAAATCTTCAAATAAAACGATATATTGTATGATTTAAACAATATATTACAAGAGAATAGGAAGTGAGCGACACCAATTAATTTCTTATGTGCATATAACTGTTTTATGGTAAATTAAAAGGAATTTCGATATGTTATAACTTTCTAATTTTACATCTCATTTCGATGAAATTTGCAGCCTAACGCTACATGTAGATTATTTTTTTTATTCAAATCAACATTTTGTTGCGATGGATTTAACCTTTCACATGTTTCAGGTTAGAAATAACCTTCATCTTTAATATCATTCCTATCATTTCTACCAAACGTTTGGGAAAAGAGGCTCGGACCTATAAAGTAACCCTGGTAACGTAGATATTTTCACAGTGATTACCCTTGATAACTCTTTAATGTACAATGAATATGTAACCATTAGGTTTCGAAATAGAGAGGTTTTACGCCATACCAAGTATTAAGGTAACCATGAAAAAGCTTAAAAAGATACTTGATCTTACATGACAGAAACGTGTTCGAATAATAGGAAATAAAGTCTGAGGATTTGACATCTTGGCATTTAAAAGGAATTCATGTCGATTAAATATGAAGACTATGAATATGTCTCATCTTTATTCATATAGGTTTTAAAAAAATGTTTGTGTGGGATGCTAACAAATACAGGTATAATTACAATGATCCCAGCCAATTCTTACAAATGGATTCACCATTAATGGGTAACGAACATGCAGGGAAACGCCCCTTTACAATAAAGGTTTGATCATGACTATACGATGCGCACAACGATAATTAAGTTATGGTAGTTGTGTTAATTTGTGTCCCATATTTTATACATGATAATAAACAAAGTCAAAGGTAGTCTCTGGAAATACTACTTAGAGGAATAACTGTGGATTGTTGTTGAGCAGTGGATTACATGTAGTCTTCTTACTTTGAAACAGAGGGTCGTGTGTTCGAATCCCAGCCATGGCGTAATTTCCTTCAGCGAGAAGTTCATCCACATTGTACTGCACTCAATCCTGGTGAGATGAATGGATACCTGGCAGGAATCAATTCCTTGAAATGCCACCGTGCTATAAAAGGCTGCAGGCCTAAAGCCGGGGTAATAATATCCAAGTCCTTTGGAACAGCATAGGGATGTTATGACATAATGTGATATGCACTATACAAGAACTGCGCTATTATTATTATCATCATCATCATTGTTATCATTATTTTCAGATAGCATTCATCAAAACATCAATGCAGGATTTACCCTTATCTGAAACTACATTATTATGCATGTTTAATTGGAACAGAAAAGTATGTTTCAAGTTTGCTTGGGAGATGGTATCGTGTACGGTGCTCGTGGGATTTAGACACATAAACCAACAGATCAATAAATCAAATATTGGCTGTTTCATCCAGGGTTGGTCCACGTTGGTTACAATGTCTCTTTCCAATCTCATCTCTCAAAGCAAAGTGTTTGCCCATCGATATTTCGATCATTTTTGGGGGCCTTCGCAGTTTTCCGAGGACACCTTGGTATATCACCCTGTTCTACATCTGCCTCAGATTTCTTTCCCCAAAGACATAATATCCCACGTGGGGAGATCTATTTAATAATTATCGGTAGAGACGGGGTTTTTTTTATCTGGGTGTGATCATAAACATCGTGTATATTTGTGCAGGCATGCTACAAGGACGATGAACATTATATTGAGATAACGAGATATCCCCCGCTCCCGCGCTCCAAAACATATATTAATAGTTGGTTGGGAAGTAGGTCCCATATACATAATAGTGGGTCAGTTAGTGCGATAGAATCCACAAATCTGAGACCCACTTCAAAGACAACCCACTTCTGTCTAAAAAAATAGCTATATTACTTTATAATCATAAAGAACTAATCTCTAAATCATTTTCCAATAGCATATGAAGAATAAAGTGTGGGTGTGTATTTTAATATTGCTTCTCTTAAGTTTCGTGATTTTTTTTTCGGTTTGCAATGTGACTATGTAGGTGAAAAGGGAAATCGTCGATTTACAATCTATAAGCCGTCATTTACTTTTAATATTTAACTACTATTCAAACACAGACATTAATTAATTTATTGTAGTAACGACTGAGGGTTTTTTTCAATAAAATGATTTTCACTGACAAATTTGCACTCAGTCAATTTTATATAAACTCCTCAAAAAAGTTTGGAAATCTGACTTTGATCAATAATCCCTCCTCGGTTTTAGTGAATAACCATGTGTGATTGATACCACTGAATAGACCACGTGATTCTCTTTATTGAACCACGAGATTCTCTTAATTGATACCCTATGATTATGGTTCACATGGAGGTGCAGTGCCCTGGAATGTGGGGGCAAGGTCAAAATTCAAAAGGTGCAAAACGACACAATCTTGAAAGTCACTGTTTTTTTTTTTTCTTTGGTGATGAGTGAGTGCCTCAGCGGTTTCTTTTGTTTTCATGCGCCTTAACATTAAAATGGAACCAAACATACATCTGAACAATTAAACAAACTTGCATGGGTCTTTCAAACCATGAATCAAAGCATGTCATCTCACAGAACCATTACTACTTAAACCACAACAAAACATCAAAAATGAAGAAGCAGGAGTTTGATTTGAATAAATTTTTCATCTATATTGATACCGTAGAGATGATTCACACAGACAAAAGAATTATGTTCTTTATTGACCCTTCATGACTATTTTTGCCCATTTTGCAGATTTTCAATTCATACCTCATCTAACATTTTTTATTCCTACTCGTTTCGTAATAGGAATATCATAGCAAGCATGGTATCATTTTAAAAATAATTAAATTAACTTTTTAATGATATGAAATAAACATTGCATTGAATTGGGAGTTGCGAGAAATTAGTGGCCAGACTCAGATTTCCAAACTTTTCATGGAGGGGTTTATAAGAATTTCGGTTTCATCTAACTGCAACCACTTACACAGATACTAAAAAAAACAAATAGTAGAGAGAAGAAGAATAAGACGTCTTATTTTTCAAAAAAAAATTGTACTAATGATGAATCTTATTCGATGTAAGTGACCACTCGAACTTTCCCGATTTGATTTACATGAATTATTTTATTGCCTTTTTTGCAAAGTTGCCAATATCCAACTTTTAAACTTCCTTTCTATTAAGTGACTTTATGAATGAACAGTCCAGTAGGTGGAAAAAACAACGTATTGTCAATTTTAATACGAAAAACTAATTTACATGTAAACCTTAAAACGGCTACATAATGTAACTTGCTATCTTCGTAAGATGTGAAACGAGTGTAGAATGAAATGTCTATTTTGGGGGAATGTATTATAAAAAACCCTAACTTATGGTACTTTTGTACCTCATGGGGGTTTAAACGCAAGTCGAAAAGGTGCTAGAACTCACACAAGAGTGATACCGCCAAAGGACCGTTGTACTGGTCGGAGTAACGTACGGTTTTAAGATGAAAACTTTAATTCTCACCAACGAAAGCAGTATTCGTGTCGGAAATTGTGTTTCTTTCGTGTATTATGTGCATGTGTGTAATAAACACGGTTTGAAGTTGATTTAGACGATCCATGATGGTCTACGCCAGCCTACTGTGCGGTAGCAAAACGGTGCACGAGTGGCAAAAGAGGAAGTTAGACTTTCACGTGATCAACTGTGTCACATGATCAACAGCATTGACACAAATCAAATTTGCGTCTCGGCAGAGGATACCAACTGGTTATCTATGCTGTTACAGTATCATGTACACACAGTTTTGTATCAAATTATTATCTCGGAGAAGATAACCATTCATGACATTATTTTTTCCATTATAGGTGTGATTTGTTTTGCACTTGCAGTTTGTGAGGAATCAAGTGTATTTGACACATCAGAGATTTATCGTACACTACCTAGACTCTGGTTTGAAAAACAAATGGCAGGTGGATGTTAATAATTATGTTATTTTATAAGGAGAATATTGTTCTTATTTCTCAACAAATATTACACCTCATACATGGATAAAAATAAAAGTGTTCAATACCCCACCTCCCCCCCCCCAGAAAAAAATGGTTAACATTGACTTTTGTTTTCTTTAGTTTGAGGTAGATTTGAAATTAGAATCATTACATAAACATCACCAAATTCCTTTTCATTTTGTAAATTGATAGATGATCATGAACTTCTCTTTCTTGAAAGAGGTTACCCGTTGATTACAAACTGCAAGCAAGGGTTCAAGCAAATTCAAAAATTAGTAAAACGAAACCATGAATAAAACCTACATTACAAATCCTTGTCGGCTTTTCGAATAAGCATTCAAACGTCCTCTTTAGTTTTCCCTGCACTAAATATAAGCATTATTAATCCCACCAGTAATTATTTTCTTCACCCTTCTTCATATTGTGTTTACTCTGGGTTATTTTAAGCCCGGATACCGCTATACGAGGGTGTAACTACATTTAGAAGGCAGTAATTACGACCCGATCAAGCGAATGATTAAGGCTAATACTGCGCAACACGACGAAGATAATGGCGTCGTTGACACCACTGGAATGACATTAGCGTTACCATGCATGCTACGCTTGATTATGGTATCTTTAAGATAATCTCGACTGGGAACATCCAATCGAATTGCTTATAAAGGCCTGAGATTCGCCGCATTAACAAACATTTTCCCGATTCTGCGGGATGAAATGACCACTTAACGTCGCTCAAAGAACATTAGTCAATCTTCGTGCCGCCAACCCAGTCAATGGGTCTTGATTTTTTGCGTCAAGTGATGATAGAAATCATCTTGTTATCTCCACTGATCCAGGGTTTTGGAAAATTGTGATAATTAAACCATCATTTGATATTAATCCTTAGCCACATAATCAAATACTTAATATTTCCTTGATATCATATACTGTTCTTTTCATTCGTTAGGTCTACTAAATGTCATAAGATTTGTATGCTAATAACCTGACGTTGATAAACTCTGAGCTTAGGAGAGCAACATAAGAGAAAGACAAATATTATGCGCTAAGGACTACATCAACGAAAATTGTAAGATCTTATCGACGCCCACTTGCTTGATCACTATTTTGTGCCAGGGGAGTTGGTATTGCAATGCCAGGGTCATTTTTAATTCCAATTTACTTCAGATGAATTCCCTCCAGGGGGGGGGGGTATTCATAGTACAATGCCAACTTAAGAAGAAGCTGTATGCTTTGGTTTAGCTCAAAAAGAGATTTGGTGCACAAAGTTGAGAAGAAACCAAGTCAGCAAGACTCGCATCAAGATCTTAGGCTCCAGGAAAACTGTCATGATTAAAGTGATGGTCCGGGCTGAAAATATTTATATCTAAATAAATAGAGTAACATTCACAGAGCAAAATGCTGAAATTTTCATTAAATTGGATATCAAATAACTAAGTTATTGAATTTCAATATTTATCAATATTTTGTGAAAACAGTCAAATGCACATCGTCATGAATATTTATTAGGTGGGCTGATGTTACATCTCCACTTTCCTTTTTCTTTGGTTATTACATGAAATAATAAATGTTTCATCTTTTTCATAAATGTGTAAATCATGTGTCTCCATTATGATGAAATAAGTTGCGACAATACGTAACTAAAGCACTTAATCAGTTGTCAATCCAATTGTATTAGTTCTTGGTATAAAAAAATGAATAAACGTAATTTCAAATAATAAAATACAAAAGAACAATTAGAGATATGACATCATCACCCCTCCTAATGAATATTCATAAAAAACATGTTTAGTACTATTTCTCCAGAGTAATGCAAATCTTTAAAATTCAATAACTTTGTTATTTGTTATCCGATTTTGATCAAATTTTCAGCATTTTACTTTGTGAATTTTACTCCATTTATTGATTTATAAAAAGCTTCAGCCTGAACCATCCCTTTAAAAAGCTTTGTTGTTGTTGCTGTTGTTGTTTTTTTGTGGAATAAAGGGAGTAACGTAATTATCCACAATGTTTTTAGAGTGATGGGTGCATGTACAGGCATGACTCCATCATACCTAGTTAGATTTAGATATTCATTTCAAGTTATATAATGTGTATGATCTGATATTTTAATTTCTGTCGAAGGAGAGAAGAGTGGGATGTCGATTCGAGATGAAATGCTCTTTTGAAATTGAAATGATTTATATCATTTCGGCACTTTGAACATTGATTAGAAAAAAAATGATTTACCATTAGTTCAAATAGATAATGGGTATACTAAGCCATGAAAAACTGTATTAGCCTACTCATAATTATTTCCTCTTTCTTGAGTTACCATAGAAACCGGCATTTATTAGTGATTATTTACCTTGATTTATCAATCTCTCTTTAAGTCTGCGTGAGCTAAATTTCAATTAACATTACTAAGTTCAAAATTGTATGAATGATGAAACGAATTAATAAGATATATTTGTTAGTGAGAGTGTGTGGGTAAAGTAGAGAGTGGGATCGATAAAGAGGACAAGAGAAAGACAGAGAGGGAATAAACAGGGAGTTGTTTTAAGTACTTCCGACACTGTAAAAAGTAAAGTGCTGTTTCAGCAATCACAGCATGCACAGTGCTTGTATAGTGACTGCACTACGAGTGTTGCTTTTCTAGTTTGAATTTGAACTAGACTAGCACTCACTATACAGGCACTGTCAGTGCTTGAATTAGCACTTCATTTTTAAAGTGTAGCATTACTGCTTTAAGCAAAATAAGAAAACGGAAGAATGACGAAAGGGTGATAACAGTAAGGCAAGGACCTGAGGAAGTAAATGTCGGGAGTTTTAGAGAGGAGAAACGCATGGTTTAGTCCAGAATCATCAAAGAAAAATTGATATAATCCATATCCAAGGAATACACACGTACGCTTTTAATTACATTATTAAACATCATTCACTTAACTGTGATATCTTTCTAACTCTCAACATCCTCCCCCCCCCCATCCCCGCAATGACTTGGTACTCCATACACTGCTATTATAAGTATGTCAAATGATTTATTTACTATTGGTGTTTTACAATATTATGTTTAATTAATTGCAACATTTTGAGTGAATAGTGTCTCCACATTGACAAACCTATAGTTCAAATACCTCACCATACCTCACCAACATTAAAGAAGTAATATTGCGTTAAACTTAGTGTTATTATTTATTCGATTACTGGTATGAATTGTTTCTTTTAAGTATTTCAGAGTTTCACCAGCCCGGAATCTACATATGTTCTCACCAAAGAAGTGTTTTTTTTAAAAGCACCGGTTTTGGTATTAGTCTAACACCAATAAGTATTAAAACAGCATCGGGTTGATTCCAAACTGGTGTTGTTTCAATGATACTGGTGTGGACATATATAGATTCCGAGCCGATGTTAAATCAACACCGAAGATTTTGCAGTGTATAATATTGGTTTCTTGGCATATACTGTGGTAGCAGCAGTAAATATCATTATTACGAGGTATGAAATGATGAAGGTTTCAATAATTATCACTTTTCTTTCAAATTTTAATTGTGTAAGGTTGAATGAATCGGTATGTCGGTGTGTGTGCTATCGTGTGCGAGTGTTTACGATATGACAGGCCTATAGTGGGGTGGCTATATTATTTGCCTGAGTGTTATTGCGTCTTTGGAAATAAAGACTGAGTCGGAAAGAGACCCAGCGAGAGAAGTAACTCTGTGGACAATGGTGAGGTGAAGGGGGAAAGTTAGGAAATGGGGTTGGGTGGGGGGGGATGACTGGATGCGGTAAAGGGGGAAATAATCGAGAAAAAGAAAGGGACATAGATAAAAGAAAATAGAGAGGAGTTCAAGTGAGATAGGGGAGGGCGGGGGCGAAGAAGATAGTGACTATAAGAGGCTGTTTAAGTATTTACTGAATCAGGTCGACGCTTAATCCGTCTCACATTCGGATAAGCCTCCGTCATTTGGAATGGGGGGGGGGGGGTTAAGAAGCGCTGACGTTTATTAATAATGTCTGATTCATGATAGCATCGTAAGAAGCGCCGATGGTTATATGCATACAACTGGGAGATGGGCCCGAAAGCGCCATCCATCCAACGCACAAAAGGGCGTCTTTATCCACGCGTCCTGCGTCGCCAGGCGCTATATCTCTGAAGCGTATACAATATCACACTTGCATCATCAGTCAGCTGAAAAATATCGTGGTTATTGGGTATGATGAAGCGTTATGGAAAGCCAAATTAAGCGAGAACAATCTCCACCTCGTTTAACTGTTTAGGGAAATAAAATCGGATACACTGACCAGTTCTCAAAACGTGTATTTTTTTCGTTTCCATTCCAAAAAGAAACTTGTGAGGTACGTTGCCACCCCCTCCTTCATTTCTCATGAATTGATATTTCTTATTTTGCGTATGATAGTGTTGTAAGTTTTATTTTATTTTTATCTCGAGGGGCTAAGCTGTGGGAATATTAAGAAAAATCCACTTTCCAATTTCCCACAACGATGGTATTTGAGTGTTGTGAATGTTTTTCCTGCTGATCGCACTTTTTTGTTGTTTACAGTAAAACCCCTTTTTCAGTTTTCAAAAATATCTGATGTATTTTTAATGTGATCGAGTTATCAAAAATCGGAAGGCGTTCAAGATGTTTCCTGTATGTGTTTTTTTTTTCATTTTCCTTTCCCACTTTGCCGGAGGAACCATGAGCTGCCATTCTGTCTGGATAGATTTTGACGAACATGATGATAATTTGACAAATCATCTACTTGTTTACGTCGAGATAAGGTCCTAGTAATGAAAAGTTGAACGAAAGGCAAGGGAATCTCTTACGTTCTTGATGTCTGCACTGACGTAATAACTTTCGTATAATATCTTATTCTGTTTTTTTTCCCGCGCAATCCCTCTGCCTTTGCCGGGCAAATATCTTCTCTCACATGAACCCGCGGGCAGGATCACCGGATACGGCAGATATTTGACAACGGCCAAAGGTGCAAAACCTTTAATTACTTTTATTGAGTAGCAGTGTGGTTTTTATATCGTTTGATTCGGTTTAACCAACTATTACTAAATTGGTATACCAAAACACGGAATATGCCAGCCCCGGGCGACGGTTAATGCAGCAAGCTTGCTCTAAAACGAGTACAGTGTACGAGCGTTCGAGCGCAGGGAGATTTGCATTTAAATTTGTACTATTCCTGCACAGAAAAAGGCGGTAGAAATGAAATGAAGATGGGTAATAATAGAGCTGTCAACTTTTTGAAGATTCTTATCAGTCATTTTTGTTTATTGTGTCTTGATGGCTATTTCCTGAACTACTTTATTTTATTCCGTATTACGTGTTAGGAACAGCTAAATACTACAAGACCCGCTAGTTAAGTACAACAAACGAAAGTTGAACTGAAATAAATCATCTCTCAAAAAGTAATGTCGGTAATCGCTGTGGATAACAAATCTCTGCATTTTCCGTCGAATGATAGGGAACGAAAATTTCGATTTGAACTTTACCAAAAATGGAAACATGAAATGATTTTTTTGATAGAATATATAAATACAGAAGAAAAAATCATGAGAAAAAAGAAATGAATTAGAGACTCGAAGGGTTATTGAGACAGGTGAATAGATAAATATATGTTACATGTATCAAAACTAATGATTTGCGAATCGAGCAGATTCGGTCAGTAATACAATGTATATCACGAGCTTGCCTGGTTTATTCAGCTTGTTTCCTGTAACAAATGAACTTTCATTTTGGGAACAATCATGAGAATAATCGATGAAAAGAATGATGCCTGTACCATGTGTACCAATGTGCGAATTCTGGTTAATGAGGTGTTTGTGTTTCGTCAGACGGTGAAAAGCTTGATTTGATCTCTTACTTGTATTTACTCTTCTAGATTCGATTCTAAGACACATTATTGCAAAAAAAAATAAAAAAATAAAATAGGTGCCACTGATTCAAACATGACATTTCAATGCAATCCCTGTGCTCAAAGTTTTCAGCAACTTGCCTATATCTCACTAAGCTCTTCCTACTTCTTACAAATCTTGAGTAGATTTCTAATTGAAAGTCATCAGCCATGTGTGTGTGGGGACGTGCGTGGGGTGTGTGTGAGGGTGTGTATGTGTATGTTTCATCTTCAGAAATCGTTGTTCGCCTTAGCATTTGCTCTGTGTCCCTCGTTGAATTGTGCCCTATATCCAATTTGCATAAAGCGTCTTGGGCTTGGGAAAATTAGTGTATTTTCTTATACTATAATCAATATCCAATATCAGATCACAAATGAAAATACACACATTCTCTCTCTCTCTTTTTTCTTCCTTTCACTTTCTTTCTCTCTCCGCCTTCCCCCTTTTTTCTCCACCTCACTCTGTCTCCTATCCCTGTTAATAATTAAAGGTTTTCTTCATTTTTCTCAGCGCTTTGCGCTCTCTATCACCCATTTCATCTATCGCTCCCCCCCCCCTCCCCTCCATCTCTCAATCTCTCTCTCTTTCTCTTTTTCTCATTCTAATTTGTAACTAGGTTATTCGTCACAAAGAAGGACAATCTTAATTCATTTGCTATTTTCAGATTTCCGTTGATTAGTGTTCGGTCTGGACAGGAATGATTCGTTTATTTACCCTCGTAAAGTGGAAGATTATCTATACTATTTTTCCAAATTGGTTTTTGCCACTTTTATCCCTGTGGCATTTTCAATCAGACAAGTATTATTTCGAAGGAAAAGGCTGACTTTTTACACAATCTATCCTTGTTTGTAAAATATGTCATATATTCAGTTTTGGAGCCTTGGACTAAAACTCTGACACTCATATCAGATATTTAAACGAAACCAACAAACGATTCGAATTAAAGTTGAAAATTCATTTTCGGGAGGGGCGGGGGGCATGTTTAAACCATTCTGGGTGAGGATTTGGATTTAGATTTTGAATTAGTTATTTCCGTTCAACAAAATAAACAAAAATATAATCGGAGTAACAGTACATATTCAAAATTATACAGACAGTTCAATGAAATTTCATGACAAATATTGAAGGTAAATTTACTGAACGGAAAATGGACCACGGGTACAAGTGTCACCTTCGTTTGTCTATATATCAAAATATTTTTCCGCCTATTAGCCTGGAATTAAAAATATTTAGCCATTTTAAGCAGGTACAATTCTGCTGTGCACCCTCGGAATACATTTGAAACCGAAAGCAAGGTCTGTTAGATCCGGGTCGGCAGAAATTATTTTTATTATTTATCTACTTTTTTTATTATTTCATTTAGACAAAAGACATGTCTTCGGGCAAGATCGATTCATTTTAACATTTCGGAGACTTGCAACTTGATATCGAATTTTACCAAAACCTATTAAAGATCAGGTCCACCCCAGGAAAATGCCAACTTGAATGAATATAATCAAACTAGCAAAGTGCTGAAAAATTTCATCAAAATCGGATGTAAAATAAGAAAGCTTTTTTGATGACATTTTAAATTTAAGCTTATTTTTAACAAAACAGTGAAATACACAACTAGGTGATTCAGTCGATGATGTCCATCACTCACTACTTATTTTGTTTTTTATTGTTTGAATTATACAATATTTCATAGATTTGACAATAAGGACAAACTTGACTGAACATAGTATCAAACAATACTAATTTCACATTTTCAGGGAGGAATTAATCGTTGTATCACTTGACAATGAGGAGAAAATGTGAATATTTCATATTTCATATAATGAAATACAAAAGAAATAGTGAGTGGATGACGTCATATTCTCATCATTTGCATACCAGTCAGGATGTGCATGTAACTGTTTAGAGAAATTAAGCGAAACTTTAAAATGTCATTATTTTCTTATTTTGCATCCGATTTTGATGAAATTTTCAGTGTTCTGCTATTTGGATTTTCTCTTTTTATTGAGACCAACTTTTTGTAGGGGTGGACTTGTCCTCTAAAATATACCCGGTGCACACATGGAACATTTATAATTACGACAAACACTTTTTCCTTCGATGATTTTTACATTGCGGTATGGCTTTATCAAGCCCCTTTTCTCACATTAGCTATGTCCTTTTTCCGGTTAAAAATTATTTAAATCATGACAGATTATTAACCGATTAACACAAATATGAATAAATGATAATAATAATAAATAATAAACAGTGAATTATAGAACTACAGAAAAAATATGCATATAATGCATTAGCATTGGTGATTTTTTCTGTTCCAATCCGTGACAGCTTTCGAATAGTCAATCTGGTTACAAAATCTAAATACAATTATACGAAAGCTTGAATGAACTACTCAAATGGTTTTTTTTTCAATATTTTGAGTATGTTATTACCTGATTATTTTTATTTGTAAGGATCTAAATATAACTTGTAACTCTCATCGTGTTTCCATTTGCTATATAAAGTCAGACTTGCTTCTCATTTAACGTTCGTACTTCTGTTTCGCTGTTTTCTGAGAATATTTAAACCGGCATCGTGATATTGGGATATATTGATAACGGTCAGAGAGGGAAATGTAAAGAATCTGATGAGATGCCTTTCTCGTTAAAGCTAAACAAAATGAGTATAAAGCTCAGCCCCTTTTTTCGATTAGCTCAGAGCCAACGGCAAACACTTTGATCTTGACCGTACTCTTTAACGTCATTTCCCTTTCATTCGGCATCTTTATGAATAGAGCATAATTTTTTCCGTCCTCCTTGGAGGCGATGAATAGCTGAATTTCCATTTAATCACTGATACAAACACAAACGATTGTTTTCTTTTAAAAGCCATGATAGACAGCGCAATCTTAACCTAAAAACCCTTGGAAACAACCACCATAATCTGTAAGATCGAGTACTTACAAGATATCATGGTATGATTCAAGATTCAAGAAGTTTATTTCATTTCCATAACAAATATAAATCAAATACAAATACAAATCAAAGTAAGAATACAAAATAATTTTAACTTAGCATAATTATATAACAAAAGTTTGTTTAAATAGAAAAAAGGCGTATATGGAAGTGAGGGGATCTACTAAAAAGCATTGCTTGTAGAGCGTGGATCCCCTATAGTAAGTTGAATAAATAATTTATATTAAGCAATTGAGACAAGGCAAAGCAAAGGTATGAATACAGTTACGAAGGTATGAATATAGTTACGAATGAATATGAAAGGTATGAATATAGTTACGAATCAACCCCCCCCCCCCCACACACACACACACACACACGGCACGCACTTGCACACACGTGAATGATGTCTTCTCTTTTTTTTTTCTTCATCTTAACGCCAGCCTGGAGCAACATATCCTTGATATCTGAGTGATTTTATTTCATGACGCTTGTTTTCATATCATGGATATCGATTTCATTTCATTGCTTTAAACGGTGGCAATTTATATTCATGAATACATTCACGGGGCGTCAAGGCGATTGTTTCATAATGATTTTTACTAGGGGCTGGCTTCGAGATAAAAATCAGTCTATTTCGACAACTAAAGAGGAATGATTTCAATAACCTCGGGGTCATAGCATTTATTGAATTAAAACATAATTGTCAATCATTGGAATGGCTAAGGATGTAATATACATTTGCACTTTTTCAAACGTGGATAATTCAGTGGGTCATTTTGCTTTTCATATACAACATTACCTCAAGAATCTATTTTCTAGCATCTTCAGTGGAACATGTATAAATCTTATACGACAGACAGTCTGTTTCTGTTTCTGTTTATGGTAACTCCCGTAAGAACTCGCCGGGACGCCAAGCTAGTATACAGTGTGTATCAAAAAAAGTTTACACTTTGAAAAGGCCCTGGGAATTAAAAAATATACAACATGTGGGTATTTTTTTCACATATAATCTTGGGTTTTGGGTCTCATCTATCAAATGAAAGTAAAAGTATTGACTGAATGTTATACTTGAGTGAGCACTCTCCTTTTTTGTAAAGCTCGCAGAAATCTGTTTGCGCAGAAATGCTCGTTTTCACGCTGTGTCAAGGGGAAAGGGCGAAATCAAACTTACCCTGCGAAACATTTCTCACACATTTCCCTTGCACTTTTAGTCACTTGAAATCAAACGGGTACATTCAAACATTCTGTAACAATTTTGCCACCCAAATTGAAATTTGAACACCTAGTAAGCACAACTTTTACCCTTATTGTGCCAGCTGGATCTGAGGACATAACTAAATCTGAAAAAAGTTTATATCAGAAATCTACAGCATTTTTCACTAAGTTTTTGTCTCACCTGCGAAGCAAAGTGAGACTATAGGCGCCGCTTTTCCGACGGCGACGGCGGCGGCGGCGGCGGCGTCAACATCAAATCTTAACCTGAGGTTAAGTTTTTGAAATGACATCATAACTTAGAAAGTATATGGACCTAGTTAATAAAACTTGGCCATAAGGTTAATCAAGTATTACTGAACATCCTATTAGAGTTTCATGTCACATGACCAAGGTCAAAGGTCATTTAGGGTCAATGAACTTAGACTATGTTGGAGGAATCAACATCGAAATCTTAACCTGAGGTTAAGTTTTTGAAATGTCATCATAACTTAGAAAATGTATGGACCTAGTTCATGAAACTTGGACATAAGGTTAATCTAGTATCACTGAACATCCTGCATGAGTTTCACGTCACATGACCAAGGTCAAAGGTCATTTAGGGTCAATGAACTTTGGCCGAATTGGGGATATCTGTTGAATTCCCATCATAACTTTGAAAGTTTATGGATCTGATTCATGAAACTTGGACATAAAAGTAATCAAGCATCACTGAACATTTTGTGCAAGTTTCAGGTCACATGATCAAGGTCAAAGGTCATTTAGGGTCAATGAACTTTGGCCGAATTGGGATATCTGTTGAATTCCCATCATAACTTTGAAAGTTTATGGATCTGATTCATGAAACTTGGACATAATAGTAATCAAGCATCACTGAACATTTTGTGCAAGTTTCAGGTCTCATGATTAAGGTCAAAGGTCATTTAGGGTCAATGAACTTTGGCCGAATCGGGGGTATCTGTTGAATTACCATCATAACTTTGAAAGTTTATTGGTCTAGTTCATTAAACTTGGACATTAGAGTAATCAAGTATCACTGAACATCCTGTGCGTGTTTCAGGTCACATGTCCAAGGTCAAAGGTCAATGAACTTTAGCCGAATTGGGATATCTGTTGAATTCCCATCATAACTTTGAAAGTTTATGGATCTGATTCATGAAACTTGGACATAATAGTAATCAAGCATCACTGAACATTTTGTGCAAGTTTCAGGTCTCATGATTAAGGTCAAAGGTCATTTAGGGTCAATGAACTTTGGCCGAATCGGGGGTATCTGTTGAATTACCATCATAACTTTGAAAGTTTATTGGTCTAGATCATTAAACTTGGACATTAGAGTAATCAAGTATCACTGAACATCCTGTGCGTGTTTCAGGTCACATGTCCAAGGTCAAAGGTCAATGAACTTTAGCCGAATTGGGATATCTGTTGAATTCCCATCATAACTTTGAAAGTTTATGGATCTGATTCATGAAACTTGGACATAATAGTAATCAAGCATCACTGAACATTTTGTGCAAGTTTCAGGTCTCATGATTAAGGTCAAAGGTCATTTAGGGTCAATGAACTTTGGCCGAATCGGGGGTATCTGTTGAATTACCATCATAACTTTGAAAGTTTATTGGTCTAGATCATTAAACTTGGACATTAGAGTAATCAAGTATCACTGAACATCCTGTGCGTGTTTCAGGTCACATGTCCAAGGTCAAAGGTCAATGAACTTTAGCCGAATTGGGTGTATCTGTTGAATTACCATCATAACTTTGAAAGTTTATGGATCTGATTCATGAAACTTGTACATAAGAGTAATCAAGTATCACTGAACATCCTGTTCCAGTTTCAGGTCACATGATCAAGGTCAAAGGTCATGTAAGGTCAATGAACTTTGGCCATGTTGGGGTTTTTTGTTGAATAACCATCATATCTCTGTAAGTTTATTGGTCTAGTTCATAAAAAGAGGACATAAGAGTAACCATGTATCACTGAACATCTTGTGCGAGTTAGAGTAGTATGCAAAGTCAGCACTGCTGCTATATTGAACCGCGTGATGCAGGTGAGACGGCCAGAGGCATTCCACTTGTTATCATTTAAAGTGGGTTTACATTTCACTTTTCATTTAATGCTTCTTTCTCTACACTTTTTTTCCAAGCTTGACAATGATTAACAAAATGAAAATCACGCCTAAGCCACTTCATGTAAATCACAGCTCAGTGTAAGGCAAATATCGTCACAATGGCCTCGGTGTGTGGGGGAGTGGATGGGGCGCACTGCACTCTCCGAAAAGTTTTGGGCAAGGAAACAAGTTAAAAAGGGTAAAAGATATCTCCAAGTCAATTTTAATAGCTAAATTCCACGTGTTCTTCAGGATTAAGGTCTACTTTTATTCGCATAACTATTTCGAAGTTCTGCGCAAATCATTTTTCTCTAACTTTTCGAAAGTAAGTGGTGCTCACTTAAGCGGAAATATTTTTCGACAGTTATATCTTCATTTGCTTAAATGGATCTGTACCAATGTTAAAATGTGGAAAAATCTTCAGGATATTACAAATGTATAATTTTACAGCATCTTTTCTAAGTGTAAACTTTTTTTGATACGCACTGTATAACCAATTACCAAGGAAACATTTTACGTCTAGTTTAATCATTCAAAGTGGCATTATAGACGATCACTCTCGGGCCTTTATCAAAGTGGAGTCAATGGCAGAGATGGCATTCGAACTCGCAACCCTGCGATTATGAGTCCAATGCTCTAAACCACTGGAGCACACGACCTAAGCATTCGTTAGTTGGATAATGCTGATGATTTTATACTAACAAATTGGAGTGGTCTCAGGCACCTGACTAGACACATGAGGGTCCAGGGTTCGATCCTCGGCCACGGTATGAGCATTGTGAATACTATCCAAAAACCATTTGGGATACTTTAGATATTATTTCAGTGGACAGAGAGATAAAGACAACAATATAGAGTTTTTCGTCAACATTTCCCCCCTGAAAAGTTGCCAGATCTGCACAACTTCACTGTAAAAACTGCGGTGTCAAAACTAACACCAATTGGTGCTAATATAAGACCACACCCTGAGGTGTTAAAATTACACCCTAGAGATTAAACTTAACACCAGAGTGTATAAAAATGTAACAACAAAAGATGTTGGAATAACACCTATAGGTGTAAAAAAATAACACCACCAATTTAACACCGGTGTAAAATAACTGGTGTGGTCCTCTATGTTTACCGGATAACACCACAGTTTTTGCTGTATTTCCTTAATTTTGATTGGCTGAAAAGCACAGTTCCAGTGGCACCTGTCTGGTGAAAGGTACGACGAGTCATTTTATGAAACGCTGTCCGGGTCATAAAGCTTTCTTTTTGAAAAAAGAAATGATATCGAAATTAATAAGAAAATCCGGATATATTGCACCAAAGATTCCTTTAACATATTTTTAAAAACTTTGAAATCAGTCATCTGTGTGCCACATGTGCACGAAAATGCAGGTATGAGAGAAAACACAGAGGTAGGACCCAAACATTTATGTTGTAGCTTTCTGCATGTTCTGGATTCTTCATATCTTTTTTATGTTATGGCATCTTTATTGCGATTATTTGCTTTTAAAACATTCACTATCATAATTATTCTTTCACAACAGGTTGAACAGAACACGGAAGTTCACAAACTGAAGTTGTTTTCACCTTTGCCTCGTCGCATAAGAGTTATCAATTTGGTAACCTTGCGTTCAAGTGGTAGACTTCAAGAATATTTGATTTTCATTGACCGATGGGAATAGCTTCCTTAATGGGGGATACCATTGGAAAACAAAGTTTTCGTAATGAGACAAAAATTATACATTATTGATTGGCCTTCAGAGAAAAATAAAGAAATAATGCCCACAAAGAATAATATTGTCCCGAGTCTTCAGACAAAGGCAATATGGTTATTTTAAGGGCTATATCTTTGATGTTCCTCGAAAGAAGAGCCAGTCAATATTTTCATTATCATCTAAATCAGATATGTAGGGCAAAATAAAAAAAATGGAGATATTTCTTTTAAAAATTAAGTTTGATTGTGTCATGTCCTATAGGGTATAGGCTTTTCACTTTACCATTATGACGTACAGTCAATATTTTCATTATCATCCAAATCAGATATGTAGGGGAAAAATCAAGAAAATAGAGATATTTCTTTTAAAAATCAAGTTTGATTGTGTCATGTCCTATCTATAGGGTATAAGCTTTTCACTCCACCATTATGATGTACATGTAAGCGCCCGGATCCAGCGTTGTTTTATTATGACGTAATGATTGTTGGTGCGCGGATCTTGGTGAATCGCATTTCTTTAAACGCATCCTCAAATACCCGGATGTGAGACAGGGAGGATACAATGCGCCATAAATACCGAGCAAAATACAAATAATGAAAAAAGGTCGTCAAGGAGGCCAGGGATACGTCCTTTGCATGGGTTATGACTCGTCAGGGGGGTACTGCCCCCCCCCCGTAGGTACGCTAATAGTTATCCGTTTCCCATTCGACGTCTCGCCCCTCTTTCTAATCCAATACAATTGTTGGTATACAATTTTGCAGGACAACCGGGTGGTATCCTAAGGCCCGAATTCACAAAGGTGGTTTTGAAAACCCACGGTTGAATCCATGGTTTTGGCAGATTTCCTAAATAAATTACACTTAATTCAGCGCGTATCGGGCGCGTGTATACAAAAATGCCCAATGCTGAAACGCGCTTTTGTTACAGTGCACCAAATCGACGCATGTCACCATGGTTAGAAACGCTTTTTTATTCATGAGTCCATTGCTTGAAGAGTGGACTCATGAATAAAATAGCGTGAATAACCACGGCAACAGACGTCAATTTGGCACACTGCACAGAGATACGATCTTACGTATATACGTAAGCTCCCGAAGGGAGCTAGAGAGGTAACTCTTTTCGCGCGCTTTTATTTCCCATAGGTTTTGTACACAGCCAATATGGCTGCCGGCGGACAATTTGAAGGGTGATTTTGGAGGGTTAATGTTTAATTCATGAGAATGACGTCAAATTACGCAAAATGCACTTCTATGATTGGCTAAGACGCTAATGTTTTATTCATATCCTAAGGAATTAAACACGTTTTGCCTTCCCACAATTCCCCACGAGATCTGTGCGAAGTGTTGTTCTTTTGGACTTTGCGAATTTCCAATTTCTACAACGAAATAGCTCGACTAATCATCTGTTTATAGAATTGATGTTCGAAATCGTGATTTCTGGGTGAACTTCATTGGAGCAGAAAATCTTGGAGGGAACATCAATATTAATTCAATGACATTCCATAAGAATAAAAGTAAATTAAGATCATTTTCATGTTTTGATCTCACTTGCAATGGTGATGTGTTTGCCGGGGTTCGGGCCATCCCGGCCCGTATTACTTTACTACGTAAACCTCCATTTCCATACACTCCCATGTCTTTTGCCTGACTTCCAAATAAATCATCTGTCACTGAGTTTCTCAAAAAGATAGGCCTAACTTACCATTTCATTTTGTCGTAGACCTTCATCGGAATGCTTCATTTAGGCAAAAAGTAAATATGTATTTCAGTTTTATTGTCAATTATCAGGGGTAGATGTGGACTTGTTTCCGACCTCCTGTTTTAGTAACGACAAATTGTGATTTGGGTCAGAGCGAGATCCGGCCTTGATATCGGCGGTGCAGTGCTAGCCGGATAACGAGATTGTCGATGTAGTCATGGGGTACTATGAATATAGCGGGGACGGACTAGGCCTAGGCCCAAACTTCAAGCTTGAAAGTTGAAGTTTAGGCCTAGTCCGTCCACGCTATTTCCTCTTCATATGAATAATTATAATTCTCAGCAGCTTCTTTTATTCAAAAACTTTTTACTTCAGAGTAATCATGAATGAAATCCAATTGATTTTGTGCTAGATTTGAATGAAATGACTTAGACGTAAATCAAGTTTCTATTTGAACAGGATGCCCTGGGCAGGGCCTGGGGTGGTATTCTGAAAACGTTCTTAGTGTTTACTTCATTCAAATGTGATGTGATTCTTTAGTTATATACAGGACCAACAGAGACCAGGTCCTGATTCAGCTATACAGCTGGAGCAATATGTGGTTAGAATCATTTTACTTTAATAAACAGTCGGGTACCTGGTATGCGTATGCCTCTCTGAAAAGTTTATGATAGAGAGAATGAAGTTTTTGGACCAGATAACTTAGTTTGGAATATTTATAGGCCAACGATATGGGCAGCTGGAAATTTTTTTAATATTGTTTAAGAAGAGTAGTTTTATTTATCTCTAATACTCTCAAACTAAAAAAAAAAATGTTTATTGCAGATTCAATAGGACCAAGATCTTAGCAGTTCACACCCGGTCAGAGGGACAGAATTGAGAACCATGCAGATCAGCAAGTGTGAGTTACACTCTAATGAGGAACAGGGCATCTGAATTGGAAAATTGCAAGGTATGCTTGTTGTTTTAATAATAATACAGGCTGTATCTAAGCTCATCCCCCCAAAAAAAATAGTCTACTGTAAATAAATAAATATTCACTCTTTTGGGGGGAGGGGGTGTGTGGCCAATTGAGCTGAATCAAGATAAGATATGTAAAATTAAAGCTCCATTGATAGTTAATATTTGCTTGAATTCAGATTCACCAGTATTTCCATTTTCACCGACCATACCTTCTGTCTATGTACATGTACATAAAAAACCATGATATTAACAGTTATCATCTGATGAATATTTGAATTAATTTGCACTCTTCATTATCAAAACCTACAGTAAATAGTTATATTGATAAATCAATTTATCTTGATGTAGGACAAAAGTGACAAATAGAGTTTAAATCTTCTTAATAAAACTTGACTAGATGAGTAAAAATGATTTACATCAGCAGCTCATTTTGTTCTTTCTCTATTTTTTACAATGACCAAGACGGAAGAAATATGAAGGCCAAGTTAAAGTGATTGGTTAACATTGTTTGACTTTTAAAAAATCTGAGCTAGAAGGTCACACTTATCACCTGTGTCTGTGATATGTTACAAAAATGAAGCCCAGAAAAAATTGCGTTCAAAAATAATTATTTAGTGCTTCAAAAATTGAAATATAAAGTGACCGGAAACATCATCTTACTTTTATCCCATACACTTATGTGTACTATTTAGGCGTCTATAAGACGCCTATTTACAAAATCTGGGTTTGCTTTGTAGTTTTAGCTTTTCATTCTCAATAATGGTTGTTTTCGGGGTTTATTAGTTCTAATACATGCACTTGTACACTTGTTTCATCTTGGTTTAAGAATTTTTTTACATCGGCTGCTCACAAAGTTAAACGATACCTTTAATAAGTAGTTACTTCAAATTAATTTGAATAGATATATCAACAACACATTGAATGTTCTTTAAACTGCACATCTGTAGAAAAGAGTGCAGTACAAGTTCAGGTTCATCAGCGGGCAATGACATTAAAGTATACACAATTTCACACAAAATACAAGTAAGAGATATTTTTTTTCCAATGGGCAAATGTATCACCTTTTAGTGATATTTAATACTTCTACTAGTTCTTAGTAGTTTTCGTGAAATTAAATATAATTTCTAGTTTAAAGGCCTATTGTATACAAGACAAAAATTTATATTTTGAAATAAAAATTATGCTTAGATAAATGTTAATAAAGGTGATCAGAGGATTAAGAAATAATTTTAGTATCACTCCTGGACCTCATTTCATAAACAAGTTATTACTATTGTAATCTTGTCACTATGACAATTACCATGATAACAGGGCTGAGCAAGAAATAAGGTCTTTATGGTAGCTGCAACGGGCTTGGACAAAGTTACCATAATTGCAAGTCTTCATAATGCTTGAATAATTATGTAGGGATATTAAGTTGCATTTATTGTAATCTTACTTTTTTTAAAGTTTTTGAAATGGGTTACCTCAGTAAAGTTATGTATAAATAAACTATTTTTTCAAATAGATTGAATTCTAAACACAGTGACAGTAGACAGTATCAAATTTTGTGAATGATTCACTAATGTATTGATTGGGAAAGGCACTATTTAGGGAGAATCTGGAATGCCCCCCCCCCTTTTTTATGAGGAGTGCTCTCACATCAGTAGAATATTTCTTGTCAGCAAATCTGGAAGGAATTTACAATTTTTTTGAGTGACAAACTTTTGTGGAAAAACTAAACAGAATATCACAGATTTTTAAGCTCTTTTTATGAAATCCTGGATGCATCCCTCATATTAACTATTAGGCTCATCGACATCTTTTGAATGAAATTTTAATGAACATTGTACATTTTGACTTAAGTGTAGAAAAATGTACTTAATCCTTTATTTTTGTAAATATATTTAATGTTTGGTAGACTCTAATTATTATTGTTATGTTATTTTCAATGTTTTAGAAAAAGGATTCCTTAATAAACATGTTGATTTTGAATTGAATTATCTGATCTTGGTCATTTTGATTTATTTAAATTGTGATGATATATTGCTACCGGGCTACCGCATTGTTTTATGCACAAATGGCACAAGATGTTACACTCTGTACTGAAATGTGATGATGCTACTGTGACATCATGAGAGCAAACAGCAGTTAATTGAAATATTCTTCAAGAGAAATAAGGATCAGAGTGGGAAATGAAGTAAATTGACAGGAGAATTGTTTGCCTTTATGCATAGTTGTGCGTGTCAGTTTCAAAACAATGAGAGAGAGAGAGAAGGGGCAGGAGATGGGGGGGGGGGCAGTTAGTGAAAGTTCAGTATGTTTTGGATGAAGCAATTACAAGACCTTACTGTTCATGATGGGAATATGGGAGAGGGGGAATTAATTCTAAAAAAATTGGAACATTTATATTAAACATTTTTCTTTCCATATGAAAATTACACCAGATTCATTTCCAGTTGAAAATAAAAAAGAAATAGCCTATGATCGGTTTGCTCTCTTGCCTAGATAATTTTGAGAATCTCCCTAAAATATTGTTCTTGGGTCATTGCCTATTGATAAATGATAATGACAAAGATCTGAGTCGCCATTTAGAATTAAGTGCTCCCCACTGCTATTCATAATAGGACCTATATTGGAGACTGTACAATAATTGTGTAAAAGAATTTGATTTGTTCTTATTTTTGTTCAAATTATGAAATAAACGTTCATTTCGTTTTCTGTAATAAAAAGAAAAGATTGAAAAATAAATAAGGGTTTCATAAACATAAGAGATGTCATCGTAATTACATTCAACCATTATTGTCAACCGAGGAACACTTACACGATTTAAGGGGAAAAAATATAATGGCAACATTTTCTTTGGGAACCTCTTCTGTAATATAAAAAGTGAATGTAATTAGAATGAAAATTATATGAAAAGAGGGCAAATCAAGCTCAATTAAATTCCCTCCCATAAAGTTTCCAGTTATTGCCTTAGCATAGATACTGTCAACTTGCAGCTAAAATAAATCAAAGGTGCAGTAATAATCGTGACAGGAAAGTTAAGAATGAATGAGTGGCGTGATTTATTTTAATCACAGACACCAACGATCGATATTAAATCAGGTCGCGCATTATGCTAATTAGTGACCAAATGCTAATTTACATATTTTTACGCTATGCGCGAAGGACGTTGTATGACCACGCCTCCATTTCGCTGGTGTACCAAAACAGTGGCGGTGTCCATTGGCTTGTACATGTAAAATGGGAGCAGTGTGCACTTTTGACCCTCCAAAATTTTCTTCAATTCTGACCGGATGCAGAAGCGGAGTTTCCACCCCCTGGCACACTGTAACAAAAGCGCGCATCAGCGTTGGATATTTTTTAATATACGCAGTAAAATAAGCGTAATTTATACAGGAAATCTGCATAAACCATGGACTCAAAAGTTGGTTTTCAAGACCACCTTTGTGAAGTCGAGCCTTAGGGTCTCAAGAGAGTATGTACCTGATGCCATCGTACTTGTATAAGTTACCCGCTTTTCGCTACAGTGATGACTCATCGACGGCTTTGTGGTTTTCTTCTGAAATTCTATATTTGGATGATTTCAATTTCGACGATTTGTTGAATTCCATTCAGATTTGTTTACAATTGTTATTTCACTTACTTGTTTTGTTAATTGTATATCACAGTTTATACAAGGTGTACGTCGGCTATATACGAGCGACGCATTTTTTTAACTACCATATACATAGACGTATATTTGTTTCATTCGTATTGTATGTGTGTTTATTTCCTGAATTTCTATCCTTGGCGCACTTATATTTGTCCTTCTCTTGTTCCATATCCATGTCAAACGAAATGTAATAAGAAAATGGGTTACCCATTAAAGTATTTGCCTCATCATATAATTTACGAAAGTCCTGAATAATTGAATTGCTCTAATTAGCCTCACTAAATAGGACCTATAAATCTTCATTCTGGTGATCAATATTCATTAAAATATATAGATCTTATAAAAGCTAATTAATTAGAACCGGACACGACCTGAGTTGTGCATAATAATAATATTCCGCATTTATATAGCGCTTAATACACCGAAACGACGTCTCTAAGCGATTGACAGACATGTTGATGTTGATTGACTTTTTTTGCATTACCTATACAACTTGTTTTGTAGTTTTACTTGGTATTAATCTCAAATCAGAGCAAAGCTGAAAATGTTTTTCATCTTTAATCTAGAAATATCAACAATGGGTCTGGTGCTGATGTTGGAAGCACAATTTGGATTGCTTCGCCCAGCTCCAAAACCTATTCTCAGTTTGTAAAACTGATCCAGATCACATTATTGAAATCTCAACAGCCAGTGAGTGACTTTTCAGGACCATCTTCATTTCTGTTTGGTGTTATATTCGTGTAAAAATTTACCTAACACCAACACCAAAAGTTGAACACTGAACTTGAAATCCCCCATTGACTTTTGATAAAGAACACGTTCGAAATAGCACGTTGAGAACATAAATTAGGATATGTGGCATATGTATAGACAACACAATAAGCATATGTCGTGTTGGATGAGCAAAGGTGAGGTGCTAATTAAGATAATTATAAGTAAAGAAAAGAAAGGTTTCTGTAATACTTCGGATAAAGGCAAACCAAATGTCCTTGATGCTACTTGATATCAAAACGTTCATGAAGATAAAGTCCCCAAGCAATATCTTGAGCAAATGTATAATCATAAATATAGAAAACACCAGCCGCGTACTTCTCCGTTCGGGACTAATTTATTACCGATTTAAATTCATGTATGTATCTATATATGTGTCTAGGGTGGGGTGGGTGTGTGTATGCCTTGATTATTACGTTTCCGAAAGTACTTTGACATTTTTTTGTGAAATAAAGCATATATTGGAATCATCAACATAATCTATTTAAAGAATAATAGTTTTGTAAACCATGGCCAAATCGATTCACAGATACAGGTTGTGGTCTGCCAGGTAAATATCTCCTCAAACTATTCCTGTCCCCATATACAGGGACACAGGTAATATTCTATGATGCAAAGAATCAAACTGCCTCAACATAAACCACAACTACTCGTATGGTTTACATGCGATTACTTCAGCATGTTCAGAGCACCAGGAACAATTCTGATAAAGTACATAATGTGGAATAGGTGGTATGGTGTGTGTCTCGCGAGATAGCCAAAATAAAAGAGGGAGAATATTTTTTTTTTCTTATCGTGAAACATAATAGTTCTCAAGCTGTAAAGTTCTAAAGATTGGGAAAAAAAAATCATTTTCATTGTAAAAAATCACGGACAATATTTCATCAACAGGGTTATGCCACTTTTGTTGTTGTTGTAAATCTTCATTCATCTGGCATGCGTCGTTGACACATTAGAAAAAAAATACGCCAAAAGTTGTACAATTCATGTTGATACAGTCATGTTTATTTTATTCAGAAAAAACGATAAAGTATTCCTAATATTCTATTTCCAGTAGAAAAAAATTCAATTTTCTTAATGAATTGGGAGTTTTTGACATTGAAATTGAATTGTCTATCGTTTGCCGTCTCAAAAAAAGAGGCTGCCTGAATTTGCTGGCAGTTGAGATTCCAGCTCTTTAAAGCTCCGTTTCTCTCGAAAAAGAGATTTCCTCTCTGCTCCGCCAAAAAAGAGTGAGACATCAAAATGCTATCATCTCGCTCTTGGCAGTTCATTCCTGCTTTACGTTGAAGAATATAAATACAGACCATCAACTTTTTGGTTCAATTTGTTAAACGCGGCGAGGAAATGAGCCTTCAAATTGGCAATATCTCTGCGAAATTACCGGCTGACGTCACAACCAGATTGAAAATTAAGGTGAAGGGGTTATGTTGTTTCTTGTCTTGTACCAATAACTCTTGTCCTGATACATATGAAAACGATATGTCTTTTCCGCAACATCTCATAAGGTAAAAATACGGAGTGCATTTAGATAATGGTTATTACATTGATATGAAATAACTTTTTTGCTCATCATGCTATCGCAAATTACGTTTCTATTTTTTGGTCAAAGGTCTGCCCCTGACGGCCATTGGCGTTTAATGGAGTTTTGTATCCATGATATGGTACATGGCCAACTATATTTGTTTCCGTAACTATTTGTCTGTTGATATGTACAGTGAACATATTGATTGTTTAGTCGATATTTTTTCCAACTTTCCCATTTTGATACTGATATTCTTTGGAGACTTTTTTATATCCTTTGCCTTAGCGATGTTTCATTTTATCCTACCAACTTCCGGACCCTTTTTTCCGTATTCAGCATCACTGGAAGCGGGAAGGGACCTGGTCACCATGGACCCGCAAAAAAATCATGACCAAGAGAAAGGGAGAAAAGGGAAGAAAAAGCAATGAAACAAGGGTGAAAATGTTATTGTTTGCGAAACAACGTTTCGAAATCTATTACAAAATTGGATTTTTGTATTAAAAAAGGCAAATTTTGGCTCGCTTGCTTTAAGGAGCTTGCACTTTTTTAAAAGCTTTGCTCCATACGCTAGGTCTCACCCCACCCCTTAAATTGCAGCTCATTATCCCAATGGCCAGCATGTTAAAGATATTACTGATGCAAGAACTACATGTAACACATGATAGAAGTGTTCATTTGCATTTTGCAAGTCCATTGCATTTGACGACCCATCATTGCCATTTATTTGCGAAATGCGTTTTGTAGGAATTACTCTATATATACCTTATTCGTGGTGGAAATATCCCTATAATCTTGGTAGAATTCCATCTATTTCCTGAGCTTTTAGTATAATAATTCCAATGGTTTAAATACAAATAAACATTTTTTATGGTCATCATCATATTAGAAATCTTCAATTTCCATTGGGATAAATATCGATTATTTTTTTCCCTTCCGTCTGTTTGATCGGCAAGTGCAGGGCATCAAAGAGAACATGTATTATGCATAGAATGGAATACTGGCTCAATCCAAACAGAAATCAATGGATCAATGCAATGATGTTTTTATGCATCCTCTAATTATTTTAGGTTGTACGGAAAGCTCTGCTGTCATGGCTGAGAAGTAAGTCTTTAGGCCTATAGAAGCATTCGCGCACCCACGTGTACGACAATGCCAATGAACCTACTTCCTATAAATCACACTCATTTCAAATACCTTTTCTTTATATTTCATGACATCGGTTGAAATTCTACTACAAAAACAGTAGAGATGTCATAAACAGTGAATATAGGGGGGAAAATGAGAAAGAAGGCGACGTTTGCTCCCCCCTGAAATACACTTGCACCGCACCTGATATTTACTGGGGGATTATGGGAACATCTTATGTTGAGCAGAAGGAGCCGAGAAAGGGGAAAGGGCAATAGAAAATCATAGAAATAAAGAACGAATGTAGGGACAAGCATTTATTACAAATAAAGTCGATATACCCGTAAAATGTGGATTTCGACGAACGAGCATGGCGAAATGAAATAGAAATACCGAGATACAAAATTAAGATGAAGAGGGAATGCAATAAAGCATGAAAACTGAAGATCTGATAAGAACGGGAAACGAAGAAGTTGTCAATTCAGAAATCTCCGAAGGAGGATTTCGTGGTATCTAAGAAATCGATCCAAGCTCTGTGAAAGGAAGCGAGGGTTATATCGTATAAATGCACCTTGTCAGGAGGCAAGACTGAAGATCATTTTTTCTTGAAGCAGCGTGAATGGAGGAAATAATTGAAGGACCACTCAGGTCCGATCAATTTGATTGATTGAAGAATTCCAAAAAGGAAAAAAAAAATGCAAATTACGATTGTAAAAGAGGGTAGGGTGCTTTCTAGAAACATACCTGCTTTACCTTTACTCTACATAAAATATTACTCTATGGGGTTTTAACCATATCATGGTTTACCTTATCTCATTAAATCTATACTTTAGTTTACAACCGTATGATATTAGTCTTGTACATTCATAATGATATTTCACTTTGTCGTTTAATTTTGATTAAGGTATCAAAAAATTGTAAAAATCAATGACACTCAAGATCCTATTACTCCTAGTACGAATCCACACAAGCATACACACTGACGGATAAATGCAAACACACCAATGGTTATAGGCTCCAGTATTTGAAGGTGGAAAAACATATGTACAGATACGATGAAAAAATTAATGTATGTGAGTCTTTTGAAACCAATGGAACTCTCTCTCTCTCTTTCTCTCTCTCTCTCTCTCTATATATATATATATGTATAGAGAGATAGATAGATAGATAGATATAAAAAATGCCCAACGTGTCATCAACCATGGGCAACATACTGTCCACTCAACTATTGGCTAAAATCTTCCCAAAGTGCGTAATAAATTTGCTCAATTTGATAATAATTTCCCAGGATCTCTATATATTTTTTTTTTTACCGACATACATTACCCAAACACAGTATGTTGGCCATCATGTTAAAGTGTATATATATAACTCGGGAGGGATAAGTCAACTGAAGGGGTCGTACAGGTCAGTGGAGGGGGTATGCTTATTCAAGCTTGGTAGTGGTGTATGGTCATATTAACACATTTTTACTCCAGACCGGTCAGAGATATAATGCTATTTCCAATGAATATCATCATCCAGTTTTGTAAGCTGTTCCGTTGATGTGACTAGGGCTTAAACTGAATGTGATTGACACGGAGAACACACGACGAGGATATGACGTGTGTAGGGGGTTCTTTCGGCATCCATCACTTCTCCCTTTCCAAGATCACTACCATATTTATGGGAAACTAACCTCCTCAAATTAACACAGCGACATGTCTTGAGGAGGAAGGATTATGACAAATTCGGATGGCTGACTAATTTTCATCAGATAACTTCGGCTTGTCAAGGGCGTATTTAGCGCCGCGCGAGGTCTGGAATTTCGCAGACCGTAACTAATGCCTCGTTCCTTTTTTGGGAGATGCTTCTAATTGCAGCGATGCATTTGAATATCAGAAGAAGTATTATGAAGAGAGTGGGTGTTTCCATTTGAGATTTTGTGAAGGGGGTTCGTGTACATTATTCATTCATTTGCACTGAATCTTAATCTTATCATTTATTCATCGCGAATCATGTGTGGTATATTTAATTGATTATTATATGAATACGGATAAAGCAACATTAACTTTGTCTGATTAAAACTGAATTTCTGTTTCTTTGGAAATGATAACATCAAAGGCTATTGTAACGGTTTGGGCAAGCTTCTACATTAGCATACAGTTAGGAATAATTGTACTATTGGTTGTTTCATCATGTTCCAAATGTTACAATCAGTGCATTAGACTTAAAAAGGAACTTCACACTGACGAAATATTTGCTGTCAAACTAGCAAAAAAAAAATAATGAACTATACTCGTGACAGTTCGACTGAAAACATAAAAAATAAAGTTATTGCAATTATAACAGTTTTCTGTTATCAATGGCGCTGTCACACCTTGGCGTTTTAGACAGCGTATGCCCGACGTATGAGGAATTTGGCGAATACGCTGGCGTACGTCGAATACGTTACGGGTAAGTTTTGCATACGTTAAGAGTACGCTAAAACACGCTGGTATACGTCGTCATACGGCGAGGTCGTCGAAAAAATTTTGTGCAAGCACAAAATTTTTCGACGTATGCCATCGTATGGCTCATACGTTCCGCATACGCGGGCCATAAGTTGTAGGCAAGTTACGCGATCGTTGATACACGTTGACACACGTTACTCGTAAGTTACTCATAAGTCGATGTACGTCGAGATAATGTCCAGCGTACCCTAAAACTTACTTCTAACCTATGAGTAACGTGCTTTGAACGTATGTGTAACTTAACTCCAACGTATACTGACATATGAAGACGTGCTCCGGAGTACCACAAAACTTACTGAACGTGTTTATAACTTACAGCTACTGTATAATGGCGTATTGACAACTTTTACAGGAATTGGTATATAAGGTGGGGTTCACAGGAGTTTTCTTCGGCATGGCGGTGGTGCTGATACGGTGATGTATCGTGCGGTTATTTGAATAGTCGAGCGGCAGCCTTTTTATAGGCTACGACACGTGTTCGTCAGCGATACGCTGCCGCGCGCTATGCGTAAGTTAGGCTATCGTAGGGCATAAGTTGTGTACGCCAGCAATACGCTAAGCATTCGTTGGAATACGTTACTTATAAGTTAACGGAGCGTTCGATATAAGTTACTAATAGTTATGTATACGTCCAACTCATTATGAATACGCTTAGTATAAGCCCAGAGTTGAAAAAAAAATCAAAGTTCAGCGTATGCCGACGTTTTAGAGAAATTTTGATACGTCGGACATACGCTGTCTAAAACGCCAAGGTGTGACACCACCATTAAAAAAAAATTAATCAGGGTGAACTTCCCCGTTATTATGTTTGTACACCATTAAGTCTGGGTTCCGATAATAAATCATTAGAAGTACAAAAATATTAACAATAACAATCTTTTTAGAAGCTATGAAAATATTTAAACTTCCAGTGACCCCCCCCCCCCATACATTCGTATTGAACTGTGGTTTTGTTGTTCTGTCGTTTGAGTTTATCCTTTAAAGCAAACAATAACATGGATTATAGAGGAAGATTGCTGTGATATAAACCAATCTATTCAGTACCTTTTCAGTATCCCTTTAAACTTGAGACGGGTTGTAATTGCGGGATTGAGTGCGTTCCCCCGTTGCGGTACACGCGGTTAATGGTGAGGACTGGGGAGTGTATATCCAGCCTGCACACGAAATTTCGATATATATATATTTTCTTTTGAGGAATGAAAGCTAACGAACCAATGTACGTCACAACCAAAGATATCTCTCTGACTCAAGAGGGCGCTAAATCGTTATTATCAAGCATGCCAGCATTATAGTTACCGAAGGGTATGAAACTTAAATTCGAACGAGATTATTCTACGTCTCTAGCCGCAAGAGACGGGGGGACGTGTCTAATTGGCTTCGCCGACGTACCCAATGTGACATCAAAATATTCTCCTGAGACAAAGTAAACTGTATCTTCGGTGACTTCTGCTGCGAAACAGGGTTAAACTAAGTGCTCTGATCAAGTTATCCAAGTGAAAAATAATATCGATAGGCACACTCTACTTTCATGTCGATCCCAATAGATTGGTGAGATAACGCTTATTATGACGTAAAGTCGATCAAAAGCTACTAATTATATCAGACAACTTTTCTTCAAGTTATGTCTTGATTTTTCTTATTTCCTAACCTTACGTCAGGCTACATTATTCTTGTCAGTCGTCTTTCAAGATATCTTCAATTCGGGGCTAAACAAAAAGCAAACAAGGACATTTACTGGGGCGAATATTATTTGTACTGATATATACATGCATAAGTACGATGGACTTGATACAATTTGCACTTTGCCATTATCAGATTCAACTATAGGTTGTTTGATTTGATTGTTCGTTTCTTCGGTTGCTTTTGTTTTGCTTTCTTCATCTTTTTACTGAGGGGAAATTTCTGTGTCGGCTTGGTATCTGCTTGAAAGATGCCACTCTGTTCATGTTGTTATTCATCTATCTTATAACAAATCATCGATTATTATGAATGTAAATCGAAAAAGTGATTTACTTTCAAACATTGAATTGAATTGAATTTATTTTCATACTTCACAAGATAACAAAATGATAGCATAATACAAGAAATACATTTGGTTACATAGCAAATACAAAGATAATGGCAGTAAATAAAGTGAAATATGAAGGAACCTGCATGAAAAGCAGAGCTTGTAATGTCTGCATACTGTAATATATTCCATGTTTTGTTCTACATGTTGTACAGACCTATTCTTGCAGATGATTTAAATTAAAGGTCGAGATATTGAATGTTCTCCAATAAGACTTTTTTTTCGTTTTGAAACATTATACACGAATATTTCAAAATATTCCGAGTTCAAATCATTAATGTCCTCCCATTTCCCCAAATTTTCCATAAAATTTATTGTTGGAGCAATGTAACTACGAAATGATTTCAGATTTTATTACTTTACATCAGTTTATTTCAACGGACATTAAACATGTTAAACATAAACCACTCAAAACCCACACTCATCAAGCATATTAGGCATGACAGTCCAATTTGAGGGGTTGTCTCTCTCTCTCTCTCCCTCTCTTCTCCAAATGTATATATTTTAGTACTGAATTTCGCGGTACAAACAAAGAAAAAATGTCTGCCATGACGCCTACGAGACTGTACCAAAAACCTGAATATTCAATTTATTCATCAGTAGGAGCATTTCATATGACAAATGTTCAATTATTTTCACTGTCTAAAGTTGTTATTAGCTCTAAAAATCTGATTGATTTGAATCTGGTTAGCTGAGATCGCATTTGTCCATGGCAATTACTAGCAAGATGTTTTTTTTTATTTTTTTTAATGAAATTTCCCCCCTGAACAGACTGACAGAGTTTACATAATATATGGCAAAATTCAATGAAAATTCATTTGTTTTTTCATGTTTTTCTGTTTCTTAACATAACTAAAAGGATTAAGAATATGTTTTTGCTCCTTTTCTTACCTAACAAAAAACGACCTAAGATGTATACGTTTTTCTTGGTTTGCTCACTGTGCACGTCTTCCATCAGACGCCTTCACCGAACGGTCTACTGCATCGATTTGCACAACCAAGTGCAAATGGCGGTTATTTTTATGTCTTTCCCATTAATCTGTTTGCTTTACCTTGTCCTTGAAATTCCCATTTACTCAATATTTTATCCACTTTGGAAATAAACTCTCAACTCCATTGGATCTCTCCACAAGCGTGCATAATAAAGTCTTCTCGACCGATTACGGTGTATTTGTGAGGCGTGAGTTTCATACCATAACTCTAAATCCGGTGGGAAGCATGGTATTACATGCTCATCCCTCCAACGGGCTCGTATACATTCGTATTTCCGAAGCTTCGTTATTCCGAAGGTTCGTTATTCCGAAGGTTCGTATTTCCGAAGGTTCGTAAGTCCGAAAACGAAATGAGATTCGTAATTCCGAAGGTTCGATAGTCCGAAAACAAAGTGAGGTTTGTAATTCTGAAGGTTCGTTAATCCGAAAACGAAATGAGGTTCGTAATTCCAAAGGTTCGTTAGTCCGAAAACGTAATGATTAACGAACCTTATTTCGTTTTCGGACTAACGAACCTTCGGAACAACCAACCTTATTTCGTTTTCGGATTAACGAACCTTCGGAACATCGAACCTTCGGAAAAACCTTCAGAATTACGAAGTGTAGCCGAACGGGCTTAAAGTTTGGACAGGTTTGTGCTTTACGAGGTCTCGAGGTGAGAACTGTGTAAAAATTCAAAAGACACACACCTGTAGAAGCTAACGAGTCCAGAATCTCATTAAATGCTTGCTTGAAAATATAATCTCAATTCAGTATGAATTTCGAGATTAAAATGTGTTTTTTCAATGAGCTGTAGAAGCCACTTATACATGTATTTTTACCGTTGTTTTTTTTATACGATGAATATCTGATTTGTGATTATACTGTGTCAGTAAAAAAATGGCAACTTCGTAAATTTACCAAAAAATAATGTCATGAACAAATAATTATGATATATTTATGGCCTGCAAGAGTATTTTCTCCCAAACGATTTGATACCATACGTGGTATGTGTTAACGCTTGAATGATCAGGAACGGTCTATCTAAAAAAATCGCTGTTCTGAGGAATGTGAGCTTTTTTATGAAACGGAAATAATGTATTTTTAGCAATAGGAAAAGAAGAAGCACAATAAACACAAATAACTGAAGAATTTTTAAGCTTAATATTTGGGATTTTTAATTATGAAATAAATGAGATTTTTGTGTAGATAGACTGTTTACCCACAGAACATGTGTACACTCATACTACACATCATAAGATGGTAAAATTGTCTTCTAGATAGACCATTTTACCATCTTACCCCAATGCACAACATTCTTTAGCGATTTTCGAGACCGTTTTACTATCTGACGGCTGTGTGACGTGGCGGTAAACTGGTCTAACTCGAAGATAGACCATTTTACCATCTGACAGCGATGATTCAAAAATCTCAATTAAGAAGGTCAAGAGGTTTATGTAAAAGATAAAAAGCTTGTTTTACCTCCAAACGATATTACCTACAATGGGCTAACAACTCAAAGATAGACAATTTTACCATCAAATCTGACGGAAAATACAAAAAAAGTACCAGGATAGCGGAAATTATCTGTAAATCAAGACATGATGGGATTTCTCGATAGCACCATTAGAAAGAGCGCCCTCACACTACAAGGAAAGTGAATTTACATCAAAAAGTAAAATTTTCGAGTTAGACCGTTTTACCATCTTACGGACGCAGGTATTCGATGCAGTGATGTAAATTTTGATTTGCGCCAAAGTGTGGCATGACTGCAATAAATGAATCCGGATGTCAATGATGTCATAATCCTACAGCGGCTGCATTAACAAAAGTTTACAGTATAATTCTTTATTAAATACTTTCAAAGGGGGGGAGACACCCTTGGGTAAAAACGATATATTTACATTACAAATTTGATTATGGCTCTCTAAATGGGGGAGGGGCGCCGGCTGTGCCTCCCCCCCCCCTCTGGACCTGCCACTGTTTACGAAGGACAAGGATAGACCAAGCTAAAATGGACGTACGAGTCCAAGACAACGGCTTTTGCATCCTCCGGGCTGGTCTCAATGAACGCAACGCATAATTGAAGTGGACAACCGCTAAAATTCCTCCATGGTCTAAGACTGGATTCGACCACGATGATAAAGGTGAGTACTGATAATCCGAGTCTATAGGCGTTAAAAGTAATAGCATGATAGTCCGGAAGGGCAGAAAGGCCCACGCAATTTTCTTTGTTGCCATAAATCTGTGACATTTGATGATCGCTATAAGCGCCGTTTAATCAATATTCTTTTATTCAACTCTCTCGCAGGTTATGAGACAAAATCTACAACATCTACGTACGATATGACGGCATTTCGCAACATTGCAGAAGTACATGACTGACACAAATTTGCTCAAAAACGCCATATCATGTACAATCCAAAAAAAAGTTTAGCTAGAACTAAAATGATCATTTTATGATATGCATTTACTTTGATGCTAGTGATGACTGAAATAATGTCACCAACAAATATCAAATAAAAATGAAAATGAGTACAAAAGAAATCAATTTGGGTAGTGATTTTTCTTCATACACAATTTATTGTTACGAATGCTATGACAATATTTAAATTCACACATAAGAATTCTATAGGAGCTTTAAATAGTACATTGAATTCCAGCCTTTCAAAATTAAACAGGTGATTTCGTCTGTATTACATTTTTTCTTCTAATTCTGTAACAAGGCCTTATTAATTCATACTACATTCTAAATATACGAAACCCACTCATCTAGAGTTCAACGCGCAAGTAAATTGCGCGCTTTCATTTTATGGTAAACAATAATTGTTCATTGTTTCGTTTGCAGGTGTCTGCCGGGCTGACGCTTACGAAGAAAAGGTGAAAAGAACTGGAGGTGCTTCGATGTATTGAAGCTATATTAGATAGCAAGAAAATGATAGCAGGTGCCCCAATAGGATCGTGCCAGTAGACCCCGAATTCCTACTTTTATTAATTAATGTCAGCGGGATAAAATAGATAATCCTTCTTGTTTGAAATGATAAGACGAGACAGACAGATGGATATCTATATTTTACTTCATTATCCCCACAAAGGTTATAGATGACCATCAAAAGAAACAGACACTAAGCCATCTGAAATGAATAAACTAGAATAATAAGTCTAGTGACCTGAGGAAAACAGTATCTGTTACTCTCTTTCTCTTCTCTCTCTCTCTCTTTCTCCGAGGATTGATGTGCATGTACATGTATAATGTCTTGAAAGTCCTAAAAGGCGCCGTTTTAAAAGTGCATTATAACAGCAGGTACTGGACAGAATGGGAATAACGTTCCTAGTGAAAATTTATTTCCAAATGATTAGGATGTCTTCTTTCCCTGCCATCCGTTACTCCCATTTTGCCTGCCACACGCCAATTATCACACTTTACTCAGCCCCACAAAAATACCCATCCCTCATTAAGCACACCCTTTCTACACCCGCACACACTCGATCACCCTCACCCGCACACCCTCGCGCGCAAATGGAAACGCTTACGCACCTCATCTTAGCCCGTTCAGGCGTGCAGCCACCAACACTGGCGTACCATCCTATCCCTTTTCCAACAACCCCCCCCCCCCTCCCTCACCCTTTCTCTCGCTTTTCTTCATTAATTCACTCGTTCGTTCAATCATTTTATATATATTTTCTTCCATTTTCATAAAATGTGTTATATAGATTATGAAATAAAAAGATTTGTTAACAAAAGAAGGTCTAATTGATAAAAGGAAGAGATTTCTGTAGGATACACCTGTAACACAAACAGTGCAAATATAAACACAATACTGAATAGGAAGAAGGGCTGGGAAAGAGCTGAGATAGGACAGAGAAGGAAGGGATAGAGAGAGAGAGAGGGAGGGACAGAGAGAGAAAGAGGTGAGCGGAGAGAGTGGGCATGTATTACCTGAGCAGAAATAGAGTACAACAAATTGGTGTGGAAAAGGGCTGCAACAGAATTTAACATTTTGTTCAATTTAAAATCTAAATTTAAAAAAATAAGAAGCTCAAATTTTGAAGAAAACAAAAATAAGATTCATATTTTCACCCTCATTTTTGATTTGTCCCTTTGTCCTTTGCCTGTCTGAACACTACAGAGAAATGTGAGTGCAACTGAATTATTAGTCCGCTTGTTGCCCCACTTACGCTGACAAGATCACCATGCTCTCGTATGTGTTTTACGCCCCTGAGGAAGCGCATAGGGCTGGAAGATTCCCGATACTCGAAAGCAACCATGAATCTATTCATCTTCTTCAGAAAACTGGTCAGAAACCTGTGCCGCAACTAAACTGAATCTTAGATCGTCCTCGGGTTAAATCTAGAAAACTGATACATTGTCAGGTCGTTAGAAATTGCCAATAGTGTTTGTGGACTACAATAAAATGAATTACAAGCGAACCATTCGGAACAGTGCTAAGCCAATGGAACAAATTTGGGTTATACTGTGTAGTTGTCTTTTTTAAAGTAATGATCTATAAGGTTAGTGTCATTGTCCAGATTATCGTTTACCCAAAATAGCATGTGATAAATTATGTCAAGTCATATATTATGTTTTAATCACATTTGCTCACAGATAATGTGAGTGAATTTTCTTTCTCAAATTGCCGCTAATTCATCTTTAAGGTGGCCTATACCAAAATATAATCATTAAGATTACATTTCGAAACTAATAAAGGAATACAAGAGGATAAGTATATATCTTGGGCACTTTAAGGGTGAAATGTGAGATATGTCTTTGACAAATGTATAGCCATTGACATAGAACAGATGCCACGGATAATACGGTTGTCTATACTTCGTTTCCGTATGTATTGTGATCATGAAGATCGTCAACAAAGTCAATGCCAGTAGGAAAGGCTTACATTGATTCAAATTACAATAATTGTCCAATAGAGATTTTGTTGTCTTCATGTTCTCTTAATTGATGTCAAAACTTAAAAGTAGGTTCTTTTTTGGTAATTAGCAGGTTTCCATACTTTATTTTGCTTTGTAAATGATACTCTTACGCCATATTTTACTTTCAAAAGGTTTTTTTCTTTAAAGAGTACTTTATAAAATAAATCAGTCATCTTATTATTAGAACGTAATTTCATTAAAATATCATTCAAATCTGCAAGTTTGATTGATGGCTCAACGATATCACTGGTTAACGTGATAATTTGTTCGCCATACAGGAAAATCTTGTTTTTATTTTTTGAGAAATGGGACGGTATTTGTCTCTTGGAGAGGGAGGGGGCGGACGTTACGTATTGATGACTCGCTGAGAAATGAGATGATATCGTGAAAGTATGTAGGGGGAATCGAAACAGAACTAGATAAAAGGCGCAAGCATGCATGGTTTCACTTCCAACATGTTTATTGTCCCTCTATCGAGTAGCAAGGCTCATCTTCATGATCTTAAGAGGGTGAGACCATTGATCGATCAGCTCTTGAAAGTGCGCAACCCTGAAAGGATGCAGGAGGCGGTGTTGGGGAGTGAGAGGAGGTTAAGGGGTACGAAGGAGAGTGAGAGGGGTACGTAAAGGGGTATAGGAAAAGGCATAACCGATATGAGGGAGAATAAGAGGAGGCCATAAGGGGTATGAGGGAGGATAAGCGGAGGGTGTTAGGGGTATGGGGGATATTGTAGGAGAGCGAGAGGGGTATGAAGCAGGGTAAAATGAGGCGTAAGAGGTATGATGGAGGGCGTTAGGGGTACGAAGGAAGGTGAGAAGGGGCGCAGAAAGTATGGAGGGGATGAGCGGAGGGCGAAAGATTTATGGAGGATGATGAGTGGAGGGCGTAAGGGACATAATGGATAAAAAAGTGGTAGGTTTATAAAGGGGATAAGAAGGCGCACGGGGTGTGGAGAAGGGGAGGAGAAGGCGTAAGGGGCTTTGAAGAGGATTAGACGAGGAGTAAGGGCTATTGAGTGATTCATCAGCACACAATGTATTTTTGACAGGCGTAAGTAGCCTAAAGATGACATGAATTTGTTGATGAAGATTATTCAGCAAAAATAGACAAAATGGTTTATGGTTGTATATAAAATGAAAACGGTATGATTATTCTATTTTCATACTCTTTTGTATATTAATTCTATGTTCATACTATTTTATATATTATTTGGCCTTTGGAAAAACTAGGCAGTACTTTTGTATTTTACCTAAGGTATTGCGTTCACTAATTCTGTTCCGGTCTCTCTAAAGCCCCTTTCACAATTGACGTACGACCATTTGCGACCTTTTGGTCGTGCGACCGGCTGCAACAGGCAGCAATCGCCAGTCATCTCATAAGATCGCACAGATGCTTTCACAGTTGCAACAGCTGTCGTACAACAAAAACAACCAGTAAAGCCCGTTGCACTAGTAAGTCGCTTATGATCCTTTTGTTCTCGTGCGATCACATGCGAGTATTGTACGAGGGATTGCAAGGGGAACGGTTGCATGCATGCAAATGAAACGGTAGTGCAATGTTGTAAGCCTTTGCGATCGGTCTTGAAACAATCTTATGGCCCATACGTTATCGCACCTAGTCGCAAGACAGGTCTCTGTACATGTAGGTCGCTAGCACATTTGCAAGTGTTGTACGACATTCAGTCGAGTAAATGCGACAACTTGGTTATGCCGCCTGTCGCACAAAGTCGTACAACATTGAACGACACTCGCACGATGATCGCTCGACCGATGGTACGACCCCGGGTACGACTTGATGCGAGTGAATCGATCGTATTTGATCGCGTTAGGATTTTGAACATGTTCAAAGTTAAGATGTGATCAGTCACGACCACCTCGAGTTCGTGCGACCGTCTACAACGACTGCGAGTGTTCGCAAGACACAAAGAGATCGATCGTGCAACAACAAGAAAAAACTGTTGCAGGCGGTCGTAACCTGGTCGGACGCCAATTGTTAAAGAGGCTGAACGGTCGCATACATGCGAATGCAACGGTAGTGGAATGTTGTAAGCCGTATTTTCGATCGGTCTCGCAACAGTCTTATTTTATCGCACCCTGTCGCAAGGCTGGTGTCTGTAGGTCTCTAGCACATGTGCAAATGTTGTACGACCTCCATTCGACTAAATGCGACTATACATAGTAGTGCCACCTCTCGCACCAAGTCGTACAACGTTGCACAACACTCACACGATGATCGCCCTACCGATGGTACGACCTGATGCGAGTAAATCAATCGTATTTGATCGTGTTTGGAATTTGAACATGTTCAAATTCAGATGCGACCAGTCACGACCACCTCCGACCACCTCGAATTCGTGCGTTCGTCTACAACGACTGCGAGTACTCATAAGACACCAAGAGATCGATCGTGCAACAACAAGAAAAAAAACTGTTGCAGGCGGTCGTAAACAGGTCGTACCTAACTTGTGAAAGGGGCTTAAAGTGATCGAATTTTTTTTAGCTGGGTAAGTACCCTATTAACGTACGTAAAAGGGAGAGAAGTCAGAAAAAAGTCATGGTTGTAGCACCAGCAATGATCATACAGTGAATCGAACATGTAGAGGGTGTGGGTGGTTGGGATAGTGGGTAATTAGAAGAATGGGAATAGATTGGATGTGATGAATAAACTTGATTAACGGACAAGGGTGAGCGACGAAAAGAACATGCAATACATTATATTAATCATGTGAAATTAATGTGTGTAGGGTGCGATGAATAAACTTGATTAACGGATAAGGGTGGGCGACGGAAATAACATGTAATACATAACATCAATCATGTGAAATCAACGCTATTGCTGATCTTGCTGATAACGTAGCTATGTACCCATTAAAAGAGAAGGGAGTAATTTTAAAAATCTCGTCTTTGTCAAGTTATGCAGGGTATCAACTAAAATACATTCATGATTGCCCATGAAATGTCTGTACATCTACCTTAGTTCATTCATATTTGAAATCAGATCAATGAATTTGAGGCATTTTCACAAAGACATGCGAGGTACATGGAACTTAGATGAATGAAAAAACGCACTTGGCCACCTGTTGTTATGCAAAATTCAGAATCATTAATATAAAACGGCGTCTCTACGAATGCGTAAGTTTAAATTTTTAATGAAACTCTGACTCCGGGAATATCAAGTCTATTGGGAGTGTTTTCTCAATGAGGTACAGATATTTAAACTTACATTTTATCTCTTCCTTACATTTGATGAAACATACTTGAATATGAGTCTGCCTCGGGAGGATTTATAGACGCATAATAAACGGATGAATTATATAAAATCTATTTGTATTGTCGAATTTAATGTCAAACAAACCGTTCCCCAGAGAAATCATCCAGGCTGACGTCTTCTAGATTTTTTTTAATAAAAACACATTACTACCTTTTTTTACAATTATCATTTTGTTGAAATCATTTTTATCTATGTTTTTTTGTGTATCATTAAGTGTAGAAAAAAACGGATGTAGTTGTTAATATTACATGCTTAGGAGCCTTCCGTTTCCACAGTGTTGGAAACAATCTGATTATTTAATTCCCAAATCACCAAACACTTCTGAATTAAAGCATGGAATCGACTTCCACCATACAACCAAACTTAATATTGTTTATATATATTTGATGGTCCTTAACTTTTCGGGTCTTTAGTCTCTTTGTGAGAATTTAAGAAAAAAAAGCATGAGTGGCGTTTTATTCTGAACGTCTAGCTCTGGCGAAAAAGTAGACAGAATTTGGAAATATTTTGAAATAAACTTTGCGATATACACATCGATAAGAAGTAAAGAAGGGTTGTGACTTAAGAAACGTTTTGGTAGAAATAGTCGCCATATTCTTGGTTCTCTTCAATACTCAAAGCCACTCATTGCGATACGTAATTGCAGTGAACGTGTGTATGTCTACACGTTAATCCGTGGTCAATTTTACTACTTCATGGACATGGTGGAATACTCAAAACCCGAATATCCTAGAAGTGATTTTTGAACTTTGAGCCATTAAGACTTTTTCTGATAACGCATGACGCTGATGAGCATTTTTTTTTTTAATCGACGAGCTATGTGAAAGAATTCTTGGAATCGATAAACCCCTAGAGGAGGCTTTAAGATTTTAAACACCGCCTTATGAGCGGTCAAAATAATATTCCGTAGAGATTATTTCTCTTCTTTGTCATTTGATTTCATCACACTTGACTGTTGGATTATTGAGGGAGTGCAGATTGATAATCAATTCTCTCAACAGCAACATCAAAGCGTGCGAATCAAACGCTTTGAGTCGACGCGAAGAGGACTGCGTTCGCTGTCAGTGGCAACCTTCTTGGTAGATTTAACCCTTTGCGCACATTGTCCCTATGTTAACTGAAGATTTTGGCGCCAATTCGTTTAATTTTCTCTCTTTTCCTAACTCTTCATCGGTAGACTAACAGATCGATAGTTCTTTGACAAGATTCGACCAATGCATTTTATTTCTTACTATTCCTTTAATGCTATTTTTGTCCTCTGGAAATCCATGCGACTTAGCAATTACGTCTTTTTTTAATCGTCTGCGTTAGAAAAATAATTGATTAAAAAAAATAAAGTGAATGATAAAGCCCTTTCGTGTTAAATATCTTTATAACTAGTTACCAGTAAACGAGCTGGCCGATTCTTTCGCTTTTTTCTAAGGTTGATATCTGTTGATGATTATGTAATGTTAATTTATTCATTTGAATGTAGGATTTCTATCTATTTGAATGCATGATTATAGATGATTCTCGATTTGTATCAAGCGCATTATCGGGGTTGTTACTATAAGAAGTGTTAGGCAAAAATCAAACGGCCAACACTAATTGTAATGGTAATTTAATGGTAATTATAATGATAATAATCTTCATTTTCATGAGAAATTTAACACATCAATTGTACGTGTCTAAATATATAAAGACTTATTATTACCCCTGATTATCGGACTCAAAAGTAATTCCAGCACACAGTGGAGGAGCCGTGGTGTAGTGGTTCTGACTCTCGCCTTGTAAACAGAGGGTCGTGTGTTCGAATCCCACCGCGGTCTCGCGTTCTTTGGCAAGGCGTTAATCCACACTTTGCCACTCTCGACCCAGGTGCTAAATGGGTACCCGGTAGGATGTGAAAGTCAATGTAGCTTGTCCAGTACTGCGTGCGCCTCACCGGCGACTGACTGGAATACTCCCCAGGGAGTGGAGGATGGGCACACATTGTGTGCGGGAATGACTGATTGAATCCGATGACCGGGATAATGATATATATGTGAAGCGCTTAGACACGTCGTTCCGATGTAGCAAGTGCTATATAAAAGCGGATTATTATTATTATTATTATTTTATTACAGTGTATACCCATTCTCCACTCCGTGTGGAATGTTCCAACCGCTCTCGATGCAAGGCGTTGACAGTGTTGGACGAGTTTAACGAGTACCTAGCCGTTAGACAATTTAATGAATAGATAAGGATATGGATAAATCAATACATAGTAAGTAAATTAATTACTGAATTGATATTCTATTCGTTTTGAAAAGAAAAACCTGCACAAGTTTGCCCTGTACTATCATGAGTATTGCATGTCATCGGATCCAGCCAATCATACGCTTGTTTTAAAATGTCTGTGGAGCTGTAAGATTGTATATTACTGTGCGATCATGCACTAAAAATGAATTAGTCCCCTCTTTCTAGGCAGTATAGAAAATGATCCTACTTTATACGTCACAAAGCTCTGTGTAAAAGGGATTTACCTTCCCTCTTAAATCCTACTGTTGAACACGGCGCATAAAATGTGGCATTATCGTTAGAAAATCCGAAAAGGTCACCTTCTGAGCTATTCCATAATATAAAATAATCAATGATAATGAACGGGAAACTTTCATTCTTACATTTCCTTTACTTTTTAAAGGTTACATTAATAGTTTGATCCATTGATATTTCCCAAGCAATTTCTGTTTGATTCGAAATCGAATATACCGCAGACAATCATTGCATTCATACAACGGTGTAGCATTTCAAATTCTAAGAGTCCTTTCAAGATCATGAAGACGTGGATCGATGATTATATTTTATGATATCAATTTCATTTCCTCTCATAGGATTTCATGTCTTTAATGTCAGCGCGGGATTAGAAAATACTACTCCTACAGAACCACTGAAGCCGCATGCAGAGCGAAAAACGTTTGCTTGCGGTGAATGACACTAACGTTAAGAACGATCTTGACGGGAATAATTACACGCCAAATTAGGCGCGCCAAAAACCGCGGCCGGCCAACAATTGACACCGCTCACCCTTGGATCCAACCCTCGTCCAAGGTAATGTTGTAGTATGATATGAATTAAGAGCATTGATGTGATATAATGAACACAGTGAAGGGTGTGTGGAGTGCACACACCCTTCTGTAAACATCGAATGTACAATTCCTTGTTTTCATGTTTTATTCATGACTGCAAAAGTACTGTCGTCCCCCTTCTTGGAGACGACGAACACGATAGAGATGGAACATTAATCCAGAGCGAAAATATAAAGAAAATCAGGGAAAGACGAAAAGAGAAGGATTGATGAATTTAGGGAAGAGGAGGAAGAAGAAGAAGTTAGATGGGATAACCTTCTCTGCTTTTTTTTCGTTGCTTTTCATTTGTTTCTTTAGAGAATGCCCCCTCCCCATTTGCAAAAATGTGATCCAAACACGGAATGACAGCAATGTACTGAGATGGAAGATCCAAAATAATACTCGGAAACAAAAAACATGAATACCTATATAAAATATCACTACTGGTGAGCAAAGTTAAGGTATGCCACTAACATTGCTAAGTTTTTTTGCCCATGGTTGTCTTCATGGCTTTACTTTTGTGGCTTAACTACTAAATTAGTGGTATGGTTAATAGAGCATTGGACTCATAATCGTAATGTTGTGAGTTCAAATCCCCACTCTGCCATTGTCTCCACTTTGATAAAAAAAGGCCCGAAGTTAATAAACATGCATGAAGTCTATACGGGCATCCAATATGACTGATTAAGCTTCACGTAAAATGTAATTGGTTATGTACAGCTTGGCAATTACCGGCTCTCTTGCATCCTTCCTCCGTTAAGATCGGAGATCGCTGGTATGAGTAGAAATGTCTGCAGACACTCCCTATGGGTTGTTAGAGCTATACAGGTTGCTGAGGAGGAGGAGGTCTTGGTGGGTTGCGTGAAAATCGTTAATATGTCCAGGCTACAGGTCAGTAGCCTTGGGCTTCGGTCCAAAACGAGAGTGAATCTTCCTTTGAGAGAGCCTCACTTTGCCTGGACTCCGATGCTCCGGTCACTGCTAACACCACCACGCGTTTCCAAAGGCTGTAGACTGGAGGTCTCGCCAACAGCTCGTGCAACAATGGAAGATTTAGCATCCAGAGAACAGAGCGTCATTGTTGAACAGAAGGGGTACTGGCACAGATGCTATGAAGAAATAGCCTGCGCTCTGCTCTATCAGGGGCAACGTTCGGGATCTTTCCTATTAAAAACAAAAGCTTTTCGTTCATATCCAGAAGACAGGGCAGTATGTCTGTCATGAGGTACACATATTTATCAGCTGCAGACACTGGAAGCCATAGTATGCGTTTGAAAAGATGGCCCTGGGGGCTTTTCATGAAAGGACATTTTATCCGACAGTTACCATAGGAACAGTGCCCTTCAGCCAATCAGAATCAAAGAAACATACATGTAGCATAGGAGAATGTCACGCAGGAGCAGCCATATAACATGCACGGGACACAGACAGTTGACCAAAAAATGGTAGCAATGCAAGGTACAACTCTGGCACTGAAAGAAGACGTCCCAACAAGAGCAAACAACACGAAGAACACTTTTTCCCCTTTTGAGATGGTGTTTATGAGATGAGGCCTCAATGATAGACTCTCCATTAAAGTGCCAGGATAGACCATGATCTTTGTGAAACATGATCTTTGACAGCAAAAAACTGTCCTGCCAAGTTAACGCTTTGATGATTGGGAGGTATTAATTGATGTAAATTTTGATTTCGCCAAAGTAAGACATGACTTCAATGAATGACTCCAGATGTCAATGATGTAATAATCCTACAAGGGTAGCATTAAAAATAATTTCAAAACACGTTTATAATAATGAACATTATAATTTTTTAATAAATACATTTTTAATTCTCAACATTTCGTCTACCAGCCGTTTGGTCCAATAACCATTCGGTCCAATGATCATTTCGTCTCGTAACCAGATGGTCCAATACCCATATTATATTCAATCATCTACTCAATTAACACTTAGTCCAATTAGAAAGCTGGTATATTGTGAGGCTATTAGACCAAATGGTTACAAGACGAAATTGTGAATGGACAAAATGGCATTTATAGCATGCGGAGAGTGGACGAACTGATGGTAGACCAAATAATAGTAGACAAGTTGGTAATTGGACGAATTGGCATTAGACCAATTGGAAAATATACCATTTTAATTTATTCTAATCAGTTTTAAGTCCACTCGTGAACTGCCCGGGGTCCCACTTCCATTCACAAATTGATACCATGCGCGACCATGAGATCTCAAAAAGCACCCTAAACACGTATTTTCCGTATTCTGAAAATGCACCCCTTAACCAGTATTGGCGTGTAAAACCCTACCCTTAACAAGTATTGGAAAGAAAACGATACTGTTGGCAAGTATTCCCTGAATTGTACCCCTAAACAAGTACTGCGATATTTCAAACACGGACGTCGGTTTTACCTTTACCTACATCATTCGGTTTATTACAGCCCAACTCGCCCAAATCGTACTGTGTTGACTCCTGGGGCAGAAAGTACACCCTTTATGATACATTTTAGTCTTGATTGTTTATACCCTCGCAAATTTGACACTAAACACGTAAATTTCCTAACGAAATAGATACCCTTTCTCATTACTTTAGTGTTCTTGACACCCTTATTACGTTACGTACGTAACGAGCCCTATCTTGAAAAAGACATCCTTTTTACGCGTTTTTGTTCGCGCATGGTATCCACTCGTCAATGTAAGTCCCCCCCCCCCCCCCCGTCGACTGCTAGGTAAAAACTTTTTGTTTGGTTGTCAGTATTAGTTTGCGTTAATGTTACCAGAAAAGTTTGAGTAGTGCAGTGAATAATCGCGTTATGCACAGTGTGTGTGAGGTTGTTCATACACCTGCCGCGACGGGGAAAAAACACGAAACAAAAACGGGAATGGGGGAATTGATGTTGTCACAAACAATGAAAATCAGGCACGTTTAAACGAGTTTGGAATACCATTCATCCAGAGAGCAACTTATCCAGCTCCGGCCCTCTTCCTAAGCGATAAAATTAGAGTGACATATCCTGCTTGCTCCCAATCGTTATCCGACATGAAAGGCGCGGCACCAATGCCTCTGTGGCAATGATTTAGTCATGTGAGCCCTCCATTAATCGGATGCCCTTCGGGATGAAATGTATGTTTCATTTGTCTACGAGAGGATTCATTGCCTCAAATACCATCGTCTCCAAAGAAATGGAATTAATGTATCATAACATTGCTCAATGATGTTACAATCGTCGAGGGCAGGAACGGAATTAGTCCATCCCACGCCGTCTGTATTAAAGCAAAATAACACTTTAAATGTCGGCACCTTTATATAAAAATAAATAAGTGGGGGTTTTAGTCAAAAGCAATTGGTACATTCATTATTTTTGTATAGTTCGTGGTAGGATGTACGACCGTGTATGCGAGAGGTGTGCGTGTGTTAGTGCGTGAGAAGGAGGACGTAGTCTACTCCCGTCACTCCCCGAAAAAAGGAATTATAAAACAATATATTACTTAAATACTGGCTATACCTGTACATGTAGGATATTCTGATTTATATGAATAATACTAATGTTTGCTTTTATTCTAACACTTTTATTTCGTTAAAGTATATATTTGCGGGTGTTTTGAATTATTTTGAGAGGAACAAAATCGAATCCGTTGCTCTGCCCACCAATTTTCTTCACGTGCCTGTTGAATAAGACAGGGAAGTATCACACTTTATCATGGAATCATCCTAGCAGTATCCACTCTTTTACCTTCAAACCGATTACTCCTGATAGCACATATAAAAAATCTTTCTCTTTTATCTGATCAGAGTAGTCTTGATATTTTAGACTTTGATACTAAATTACTTCGTATTTCAGCTCCTATTATTTATGAATCTTTAAATAATTTGTTTAACGCAAGTCTGACGCTTGGAACATTACCTGATGATTGGAAAATCTCTAGAACTACACCGGTTTATAAGGGTAAAGGTGACACCAACGATATTTCTAATTATAGGCCAATTTCTGTTGTATGTCATATTGCTTAATTAGTGGAAAAGGAAGTTCAATCCCAATTTTTGTCTTATTTACAGACCAAAGATCTCATTAATATTGACCAATATGCCTTCTTGCCAAATCACTCAACTAATACTTGCTTACATTGAATTATTGATGACTGGTACGAATCTTTTAATGAAAAAGAAAAAGTTGGTGCATGTTTCCTCGATATTTCTAAATGTTTTGATTGTATTGACCATGAATTATTACTTTTTAAACTGAATAATTATGGCATTTCTAACACTGAACTCCTTTGGTTTCAAAGTTTTCTCTCAGACAGAAAACAAGCAGTTTTTTCTCAAGGTAAACAATCTAAAACAAAACATATATCTATAGGAATTCCTCAAGGTAGTATTTTAGGTCCTTCCCTTTTTCTAATCTTTATAAATGACATTACAGATTGTTTAAAGAATTGTACATGTAATATTTACGCTGACGATGTGGTAATATATGTGTCCGATAAAGATATTAATGTTATAACATCCAAGCTTCAAGAAGATTTAAATTCTATTAATGAATGGTATAATAATAACAGATTAAGGATTAATGCGAAGAAAAGCAATGTTATGATTTTGGCCAATAACTTAAGGAATAATAATGATCTTAAATTGAAAGTGTATATTAATAATGTTATCATTGAGCAAGTACAAAGCATAAGATACCTAGGCATCATGTTAGATTGTAAACTATGCTGGGATGCTCATATAAAATATTTAATTAAATCTTTAAGTTACAAAATATTCACACTAATGAAAATTAGTAAATTTTTAAGCAAGGATGTTTTGAATAAAATATATAAATGCACCATACAACCAACCTTTGATTATTCTTGTTCCGTATGGGGGAACTGTTCTTTATATAATAGAAATACACTTTTACGATTACAGAAAAGGGCTGCACGCATAGTAACAGGCAATTTTGATTATAATGTAAATGGCCTTGATATAATTAATTCTCTTAAATGGCAAACTCTTGATATCAGACGTGATTACTTTTTAGCTTGTATAATGTATAACTGTATCCATGGAAAGGCCCCAGTTCGAATGTGCAATGAAGTGGAAATGGTTTTTGAAAGACATTCTGTTAATACTAGACTTGCCAATACGTTGAACGTCGTTTTACCAAAGCCTACTCTTGAATGTTTTAAGAGTTGTTTTAAATATGCTGGTGGCTTGGTTTGGAATAGCCTCCCATCTAATATTCAAAATGCAAATTCTCTTGAAGTTTTTAAACGTATGTATAAATGCCAATATTTTAAAGCTGTCGTTCAATGAAATGATATGTATTGTTTTCTAATTGACCGACCTTCTTTTATTTCTTTCTCCCACCTCCACCCCTCTCTTTCTCTTACCTTCCTCTCTCGTCTCTCTTCTTTCTTTTATCCTGTTCTTCGTCTAGGTCATACCACTTATAAATCTTTTTATATTGTGAGCCATTGTAGTTTCCTACTTTTTAGAAATAATTTTTATGCATTATATATATTTTGTGTGTGTTGTCAGGACCATGATGTAAAACAGCCCCGGCTGATCATGTTTTATCTTTATCCTGATTAAATATGTTACAATAAATAAATAAATAAAATAAATAAATAAAGTCACGTTACAGTATATTCACTGACCCTTCCTAACTGCCTAAGGTGCAACTATGATATCATACAGCAATTTCCAATACCTTTCACATGGTCTGGTATCATCAAATCCTAATCTTACCCATACGGAAACTAGTATTATCATTAATTGTCTTTTACGACGAGGATACCGATGGAATGTTATACCGATGAAAATATTTATAGTAATATTTTATTCCCCGGCACCCAGAAATACATGCAATGTTAGTTTTAGCCTTCTAGGACACAAAAGAAGGCAGAACATGCCTATCGTAATTGAGTTGTCTAGTGTAGAAATACGCCTTGCCACAGTACGCTAGTGCCTTGGTGGGATTCGAACCTATGCTAGATCATCTGATTACAGGACGAGAATCAGAACCACTATACCACGACAATTCAACAATGCAGCGCATTTTGTTAGAAAGATTTTACTTTACAACAAAAGAGAGGAAGCCTTTATTTTATTTGGAATACGTTGAATGGTGACCTTTATAAGCCAAAATTATTATTGTAATTCTTTCCTTCACACACTGAAAGCATGTGTTTAATAGCTCCATGCTGAAACACTAGCGTTCTAAAACACACAAAAAAAGGAATGACATTCAGGGTACGGGAGGGTAATATATTTTTTTTTCTCTAAAACTGCGAGTTAGCGAAGTTAGCATGCAAATATTCATACATGATTGATTACCAAGGTTGTGGTAGATTTTGCTGTCAAAATTTGAAATCTGTCACACAGTAAAAAAAAGCTGCATATTTGTACTTTCATTAACGATGGTGAATGAGGATTTTTTTACCTGATTGCTAAGAAAACATGAATGCTTGTAGGCAAGCAACCAGAGGATCGACGGCTCAAGGTCCTTTCCGAGGGATGTGATAATGAGGATTTTACATTACCAAACGGCCCTAGTGCACGAAGCGGGAACCGAAAAACTTTACGAAGTACCTCTTTTTCATTCTTAGATTGGGATATTGAAAAGTGTGAAATTCATTCCAAATAGTAAAAACTAAAATTGCATCGAAAGTGAGTTGGTAAATGGATATCAGAATGAATAAATGTGATGATCACAAAAATAGGACGTGATAATGGCAATAGTTAAAAATATGCTGTATTAAATGAGTATAACAATGTGTAGGGACATGGTGATGAGGACTGTGGTGGGAGTTGTGATGACGCGCATTCATTTGTAATTCCGAAGCTTCGTTATTCCGAAGGTTCGGATATTCCGAAGGTTCGTTATTCCGGAGATTCGTATTTCCGAAGGTTCGAAATTCGGAAGGTTCGTAAGTCCGAAAACGAAGTCAGATTCGTAATTCCGAATGTTCGTTAGTCTGAAAACAAAGTGGGGTTCGTAATTCCGAAGGTTGGTTAGTCCGAAAACGAAATGAGATTCGTAATTCCGAAGGTTCGTTAGTCCGAAAACGTAATGATTAACGAACATTAGTTTATTTTCGGACTAATGAACCTTCGGAGCAACGAACCTTATTTCGTTTTCGGATTAACGAACCCTTTTACGTTTGCGGATTAACGAACATCGAGGTATAAACGTGTTTAGAAATTACGAACCTTCGGAATTACGAGGTGTATCCGTGATGACGTTGCTAAAATTGAAATGAAAGCGAAAAAACATTCAAGATAATGCCGCGTTAAGAATTCAATTACACCAATGTCAAATAAATTTGATACATTCCTTTGAAATTTCCTCAAAGGCTTTCGAAAAAGCATTCACACAGCATTTCAAAACCATTGTCAAGATTCGCCGAAACGATTGAAACGGAGGGGGAAATGGCACAATAAGCCGCCGTGTCATATCTGTTGACGACTGCCCTCGGGTTGATTATCGGAAGGCTTTCATTTCATGTTGCGTGGGGTAAAATAACTTTAATTCACTTTATATTCTTCAAGAGACAAATAATACTTTTTATTGACACTTATCCTAAGTCGTATGATATGCTACTTGCATACATCTCAAGTATACATTTTCTGATAGGAAAAAAATATGTACAATACTTGACATTTCACTTCCACCATCTTTTTTTTATTATGTTTTTGTATCAAAAATATTTCTGAGTGTTAGATTGCTTCTTGATCAGCATAATGGTCATTGAATGACCATGAAGTCAAGCATGCATACGCACGATGATAGTATCATGTTAAGCAGGGCCCGCTTAACAGTTTCACAGAACTTAAGTGGCTTCCCTGGGGAAAAAATATGACGTTATTGTTATTATTAGTAGTAGTAGTAGTAGTAGTAGCAGCAGCAGCAGTAGTAGTATAACTATTATTATCGTAACACAGGTGTTTACCAACATTGACCAGTGTTTTCTTCAAGGGTCTGGTGGTATGCTTATGAGGCCTTTCCCCTGCATCCCCCCCCCCCTCCCCCCAGATTTGCCCACTTCTTTGGTTTAATCGCTTAGAATAATCAAACAAGGGGCCATTTTTATTTCATCATTTGATGTTTACTTTGCATTTGGTACTTTGGGGGGTGGAGGCTTTTTCGTTCTATCTGATCATTATTAGTCTATTTCTGGAAAGACGCAAAATAATGATAATAATAATAATAACAATTGCCATTTATATAGCGCTTTATCAATCTACGACTGTTCAAAGCGCTTCACAATTATTATTACCCGGTCACTAGATTCATAGCATTCCAAGCAGCCTGTTAGGCTCAAACTTGCTAAAACCAACCACTATGACGGTTATTTCCTACCGGTACCCAATTAGCACCTGGGTGAGAGTGGCAAAGTGTGGATTGACGCCTTGTCAAAGGGCTCTAGGCCATGGTGGGATTCGAACACACGACCCTCTGATAACAAGGCGAGAGTCAGAACCGCTACACCACGGCGCTTCCACAAATGTACATCTACCGATAGGCATTTAAAGGGGGAGTGAACTGTGTCTGGTCTCTCACTGGTTATGATTACAAAGTCTTAGCATATACGTTTTTAGGTATCTACTAATACTAAAGAGAATAAATCGAACTTTAATTGTATTTGTATAAAGAAGTTAAAATATTTTGAGAGGAAAAGTAATTGTTTTGCTTCTTGGTAACATGTCGAGCGCGTGAAAGCTGCTTGAGCTACAGCCGGGGTAATAATATCCAAGTCGTTTGGAAGCGAAATAGAGACGTTATTCATTATGTGTTATGCGCTATACAAGAACTGACTATTATTATTAACATAATTATAGTGGTATAAATGTATTGAGTAGTTAATTAGCATGTTATCATTCGAGTGGGTCTACTAGACTACACGAGCATTATGGGTCAGGAAAATAGCCAGGTATGAGTAGTTGAAGACTCGAGATGGCGTCATTGGTTCGTATCTGCTTTAATATTATTGAATATATGAGATTATAGATCATGTACACAATTCTCTTTGATCGGTATCGATCTAAATGTAAATACATTCTTTGAAATCGAGGTCACGGTATTCACATTTCGAACAACAAAGGAAAGGCTATTTCTTGTAGGGGTGGGGTTGATACAATAATCACTTGAAAGTATTTTATTGCAGACTTTTAATGTTAATATCATCAAAACAAGGGTTACATAATATACATTCTTTGATGTTTGAAACTATCAAATTTTGTAAATAAAGATGCTTTAATAGGAGGTAAAATAATAATTTGTGAACAAACAAAACAAATCGGCATTATTCCTATGTGTTTAAGATCGCATGCTCGATCTGTAATGAAAATCATATGTCAGACAAAATTGGAGCCAGTGGGATTAGTATGCAAATGCATTCCGCAATGGACAATGAATAATTAAGAGGCTTTGAAAGCATTCAGCATTAAATTTGCATATTAATGAGTCAGGAATAAGAGGATCGAGGGTATTCGTATTCCAGTTCATCGTGACTAAGCCGTGAACCAGAATAGCCTGGTGGTTGAGTCGCTGCCCGGCAGATGACAGGTTCGAATCCCACTGGTTCCAATATTTTTTCTTACTTTTGATTTTTATTTTACAGATCGAGCATGCGATCTTAAATAGGATTAATGCCGAAAATTCTTGTTCACATATCAAATTTTGGTTCATCAACTATACATTTATTTTCCATTATGAAAGGAAATGAACCTCTGATTTGCCATTTAAATAATGATGATGAAAAGGAGGTTAGAAGATGAGGAAGGGGAGGAGAAGAAGTATTTGGAAGAAATTTAAAAAAAAAAAAATGCATACTGCAGGCCTCGTTGGTGGAGTAAATTGCCCTTGCTTCAAATCGCAGCCGATTGCAAGACTGCTATGACGTCACAACGAATTGGATTTAGAATCGCTTTTATTTCTTAAGGGAAGACTGGAATTTCAATACTCACACTACTATTCGAAAATTTGGTATAGACTGAACGGCTCATATAAGCTTTTACATATTTTTTTTTTCAAAATCAGATCGCAAACGGACCGTATAGCGTGCGCCGGACGAAGAGGCAATGAGACAAAATAATGTGGTAAATAAATGCTCCCTTCTTTTCCACCCCCCCCCCCCCCCTCTATCTCTCTCTCTAATACGAGAATAGATCAACAAGCAATTGAATAGATACCACTTTGAAAATAACAGGTCTACATCTACAGAAGATAGCGTGGTCACAACAAATATTAGCGGGCACAACCTTGCATTCCTTACGCTGAATCAAAGACAGCTCAAGAACATCGAAAAAAGTATGCATGGTATCCTGCCAATTGTCCAAGAGGTGTAGGTATAATCTGCTGAAGATAATAGTGAAGTAATTATGAAAGAACACATTCACATCTACCGTAGATCGCTGTACGAGCGTTCATGAAGCATTCTGTCCAGCGTTAGTACTGATTTCACCTTCACACTGTTATAAGCTACTGTAATCAATTTAGGCCTCTCTGATTGGCTGAGAACCATTTTTCCGGTTGGATTTATCACTTGTAAGGCATTTCATGAAAGATTCCCCTCCGGTGTGTTGGCTCAGTTGGTAGAGCGTCCGTCTCACAACCGGGAGGTCGGGGGTTCAAACCCCGGCCGCGTCCGACCAAAATACTTTATGATGGGAGTTACTACTACCCTGTTTGGCGTTCAACGATTAAAGGGATAGAGCCTCGTCGATCTGGCGCTGCAGCACAGCGGCTGCCGGGCCCACGATCAATTGGGCAAAGCAAATTTTCGGAGTATTTCATTTCATGTTTCTTTCGAACAATAAATTATGGATTTTCATTTTTTTTCTGTGCAAGATGACCAATTAAAGGTTGAAACTTTTTCTGAGAGCAAAATTCATTACTAACAAAGCATTTATGAGGCGCGGATTTTCAGTTTTACATGACTTTATAGCTATGATTCAATGACACACCGGCTTTCATAGCTCCAACTGCTAAAGTTCTCTGCGCATTAAAGGTATTTTCCTGTCGGGTACCAATTCACCTAGGTTTGAGTCCAGCACATTTTTAAAAATCAATTTATTGCAGAAGAAAATGAAGCCATTGCTGAGATTCGAATCAACGATCATCTGTTCTAAAGTCTGGAGACTAATTCCTTGGGCTGCAATGCTACATTGAGAAATGGAAAAAGGTTGATACATTTGCATTGTATTCAGTTGTCTGATCGGAAATATATTCCATAGAGAAAACATGACAGGGGACACGTATTTCGCTTTGCAACTTTTATTTTGTGTTGCCCTTCCTGCCAAAGACTTTCCCGTTTGACCTGGTTCCTTCAACATTTTGTTTAAGACTCTTGAAATGATCTTAGCCCTGAGCGCGGCCATCTTATTGACGAGACCCGTTAAATATTGTGAGGGATTTGAAGGCACGAGGAATAAGCCTATTGCATTATTAGCAATCACTTTAATGCCCTTGTCGTCCTTGAGGCGATACTTGCATAGATGTCCTTTCTGAAAATGATATGCCGCCATGTGATTAGTTTGTGCAATCTCGTGCACAACGTCGGGATTGATGTGTCTTTTCAAGATAAAGCAGTCTTTATTCATTTTCAATACTGACATCTTGCTCGACAGTGGTAGAGTAAGCGGTGCTTGCAAGAAAGGAGGACAACAAAGGTATATGCATACTTTTTTTTTCAACAGTATACACACAATATTTCAACATGTATACACCCTCACACACACACACATATATATATAAATATTTAAAGCTGGGGGCCCGGGTTCGATTCCCGGCAGAGACATTTTTTCGGCATCACCAATTTTTCCAAAGGGTAGGTAGCTCTGGGGAACCTTGATTTAAGCTACGCCTACCATTGTTCTCTTAATCCATTTCTATACAATATTTAAATAAAAAAGAATTGCTAAAAGCTGGTGTACATGTATAACTTTACACACACATATATAAAATAATCATAAATGGTATAGTAAATGTCGTAGAAATATAATAAAAATCATAGATTTTAAAAGGAGCATAGCTCTCAAAATGAAAGGTAAATTCACACTCTTCGTCAGTGCCCATGATGTGACAATAAAAAAGAGAATTTAAAATCCGTTTCTGAAACAGTCGCAAAAACACGTCTGTTCATGGGCATACGGATTGTGAAACTCACCTTTCAAAGAAATCAATACGCTGAAGATGGAGGAAGCGCACTGTAACGCCATTTTCAGCGCATTGACTTCTTTGAAAGGTGAGTTTCACAATCCGTATGCCCATGAACAGACGTGTTTTGCGACTGTTTCAGAAACGGATTTTGAATTCTCTTTTTTATTGTCACATCATGGGCACTGACGGAGAGTGTGAATTTACCTTTCATTTTTGAGAGCTATGCTCCTTTTAAATCTATGATTTTATTTCTACGGCATTTACTATACCATTTATGATTATTTTATTCCATATGCCGAAGCAAACTATTTATATATATATGCATATATGTATATACATATTTAGGCCTATGCGTGTGTGTATGTATACACACATATATAGAGAGAGAGAGGGGGTGAAGTGATGTTTGATAAGTTTTTAACAGTATGAGCCCGACAAAGGCCGAAACTATACCCTTCCCTACATGCCTTAATTCACTATTTGATTTCAATATGCACAGACACCGTAACGTTGAACCGAATCTGAAAAAAGGGTGTCAATATTTTGTTAATGTAAAGTGTAAATTAATCATTGATGATCATGATGAATTTCGATGAAATTGAACAAAAAAGTATTTATCCGTTTATTGTTTTATTAATAAGCACATTGTGTGATTTGAATTCTCTTATAGATCTATAAAACTTAAAGAAAAAATGCCCGTTGGAGCGACAAAGGACAGGGAGACACTAAACCTTTGAGTTTGTCAATGTTGAAAGAAGGAAGAATGTTCATAAGGACAGAAGGAAGACGTGATTTGAAAAGATTGCGTTGGATTGGATACCTATATAATCATTTTATTATTTCGTTGATAGAGTCAGCTTTACACCACCCCATGTGAAACTTCATAGGGGCGGTCCTTGATTATATCACGGACCTACTAGTAGGTCCATGATGATATAGACCTTGTAAACTAATGATGTGTAAATTATAGACTGCATTACGAACTTATTGGATTTTACTGCAATAATGCTGATGAAAATAATGCTATCATTCGGATGATTTAAACAAGTCATAAATCCTTGATTTCGGATGTTATATTTGAGTTTCAGTCGTAGGACACTTTTCCTTTGAAATTCACTCATATTATCTTATTAAGAATGGACTGATATTAATCATTCTTGTTGGCATATTATCTTTTTTTTCCTTTCATCCGACCACTTCAACTCTGTAATCTTCTTTTTTTTCTTTTTTTCTTCCCTTTTTCAACCAAACTACTTTTCAGGCTTCCGTGCTATCATAAAAAATAAATCTGCTTTCATTTGATTTGTTAGCGTCGTACATTAAGTACATGTACATCCTTTATTGTTAATATTATTTCCATTAAGCTAATGGAACCGAGAAATTACGCAAAGTACTTTATATATATATTTTTAAGGGATTGATATTGTTAGGATTACTACTCACACATTGGCGTTACGCTTTTACTGACCATACGTTGTGTTTGGTCCAAAGAAAATCAAACCAGTTTCATCTTTTTCGACCAACTTTGTTTTCCTCTAAAAAAATCCTACCCCCCCCCCCATCCTTGCAGCGCCGACCCTGAACGGGGGATCCCCTTGACAGCCATGTTCTATTTATTTGGTGATGATAATTCTGATGATGATAATGAACATAGCATTAATATTATCTGTAATAATGATATTAATGAAGAAATAATAGTAATAATGATAAGAATAATAATTACAATAATAACAATAATGATAATATAATCAATAATACTAATAATGATTATAATGATGATCGTAATAACAACGGTAAATATGTAGATAACATGACTACATCAACAATCAATTATTCAAGAATGATATAAGGATTGCAGGCGAAAAATGGAACTTTGCAAAATACATTAAGAGGAAGAATACTAGAAGCCCTTTTATTGAAAGAGGAATATCAATCAAATGTCCAAGTGTTGGAAGCTGCAAAAGCAAAATGTTTCCTCGGCCGATAATGATAATAATAACAATACTAATAATATAGGTATATTTACCCAGGGAAACCACTCCAGTTCTGAAAACTGGGCTGTCTAGGCGCTCAGGCATGCAAGGAATTTCTTTCTACCGCGTGCCCATTACCTCACCTGGGTTGAGTGCAGCACAATGTGGATACATTTCTTGCTGAAGGAAATTACGCCATGGCTTCGATTCGAACCCATAACTCCCTGTCTCAAAGTCAGGAGATTTATCCACTGGCCACAACGCTCCACGCTGATGCAGGTTTTAAGTCGGAGATTACCTGGCTTTGTGTGTGTATACTTTGATGGTAGTATTAATATACTAATGCAAACTATAAGACATTTCGGAAATATGTTAGCAAATCTTAAACTGATTGCGTGAAAAAGATGTAACCAGTGGAGTTTAGAGTGACTTTATTGGGGGCGTTGATTCGGCATGTGAAAATACATTGTCAGCTTCCCATATACTTTAAAGTTATGCCTCATCATAATGCTATGCCCCATCATCTCTCTCTCTCTCTCTTTCTCTCTCTTTATATTTATATATCTATCTATCTATCTCTCTATCCATTTATCTATCTATCTATATATCTATGAATGTATCTATCTATCTATCTTTATCTCAGTCCCTATCGTTGTTTAGGCCATTTTACTCATCAATTTATATGTTGTATATTTATAGGTATTGAACAAAAGTAATGATAATAACCAACTTGGCCGGATAATAACAGTTCAATATTTTTCCAAGGCCGTTTTATATTTAAGTCACCTACTCAACTCCACCTCAGAAAATGTTGATTTGATCCAATCGAAAAAATGAAACTAGTATAACGCTGAAAATTCCATCAAAATCGGATGTAAAATAAGGAAGATTGTGCATTTAAAATTTTTGCTCATATTTCACAAAACTTTTATAATTATGCACAACTGAGTGATATGCGATTGGGAAAGTTGAAGATGTATTTTACGGGTTTTTTTAATAATAGGATATTTCATCTTTTGCAAGATTGGCAGCAAAGAACAGCTTCACTTTACCACAAAATGTTGAAACAATGTTAATTTTACATGTTCCAAGAAGAATAATACTTGGCTTCCCTTGTTAATAATGATTTTCTAAAGCGTATTTCATGTTATTAAATTCAAAAAAGGGTAGTGGCTGGGTAAATGAGTCCCCTCATTTACATAAAGACCAGGATGGTATTATAACTGTTAAGGGTAATTAAGCGAAACTCGAATATGCTTAACTTTTTTTAATTTTACATCCGATTTTGATGAAATTTTCAGTGATATGCCTGCTTAATGGATTTTTCTCATTTTTTTTTCAAAATCAACTTTTTGTTGGGGAGGACTTGTCCTTTGAAGACAACCCCTCTCTACTTAGGTCTCTGACATCAAAACAACTCGTTGGTAATACGGTTAATGGTTTGTATAGCAGTGATGAATAAAGCATGTAATTTTCAAAGTAGGAAATATCCCATCGAGTATGGTGTGAAGGAATTTGAATCTGCCCGAAGGTCACAGCCGTCACTCTTGTCTAGAGTAATCTATGGTTAAAAATCAAATACTATTTGTACAAATACGAAGTTTGTGGGAGTTTAATAAGTTACGATGTATTATTTATAGGTGAATGAGTGACCAAAATAGTTTTTTGAAACCTCTAAGATACATAATTCGTTTGGAATGAAGGATTCATAATAGATGTGTTGCCAAGATGTAAAAAATATGAAATACATTCATAGCTATCGGCTAATTTTACATTTTCTCACTTTTATTTGGTTTATGATTATCTTTTATTCCACATTTTATTTAAATCAAACAAAACTCGACAGACTTAATTGCACCACTCGACTTCATTGGATTTTTTAAGCTTCTGTTTATTACAAAAAAGAAGTTATGAAAAAAGACATTCATCAATTCATCAATTCCTGAGATTTCGTCAACTTGTATGACATATTTATCGCAAGCATGGCAAACAACACGTATGTTTTATTTAAGTAACTTCAATCGGCAAAAATGCTATTGTTTCTCACGTAGATAGATTTGAAGATAATTTCGTTTAACGTTTCGTTACGTTTTAACTAATATTCCAATCTTGGGAGACGATTTGACATAACAACCGGATTAAACATGATGGCTGATTAATGAGCAGATAAATTACCAGCCTCATCTTAAACGGGAAGTCGTGTGTTTGTTTCGAACCAAAGATTTCAATAATAGACCTTGTTATAGAGGATTGTTATATGACATCAATGACTCGGATTCAAAACATAGTCAGGAAAAGGGATATATTGTGATACATTTGTGACCATTTATCCCCCTCCTTTTTTTTAGTGACACAACATTTGATCTGTGCTTTATTTCCTTTAAGATATAAGTTAGGGTTGCGATGGGGTTTATGCTGGTTCTTAGGGTTAGGTTTAAAGGTCAAGTCCACTCTAGAAAAATTGTTGATTTGAATAAATAGAGAAGAATAAAACAAGCGTAACACTAAAAATGTCATCAAAATCGGATATAAAATAAGTAAGTTATGGCATTTTAACTTTTGCTTATTTTTCACAAAACAGTGATATGCACAACTCAGTGTCATGCAAATGAGGTAGTCAATGATGTCTATCACTCACTATTTCGTTTGTTTTTTATTGTTTGAATTATGCAATATTTCCATTTTTTACAGATTTGACAGTAAGTACCAAGTTGAATGAACCATATAGTATTGAACAATGCTAATTCCACATGTTCAAGGAGGAATTAATCATTGTTTCACTTGACAATGAGGAGAAAATTAGAATATTTCATTTATCAAATAATAAAATTCAAAATAAATAGTGAGTGGATGACATCATCAGTCTCCTAATTTGCATACCGACCTGGATTTGCATGTAACAGTTTTGTGAAATTAAGCAAAACTTTAAAATGTCATAACTTTCTTAATTTTACATCCGATTTTGATGGAATTTTCAGTGCTATTCTTGCTGGATTTTTCTCTTTTTATTCAAATCAAATTCTTGTTGGGGTGGACTTGTCCTATAAGAAAGGACATGGTGTTGAATTTGGTTATTCGTTTAGTGTGTGGAATATACAGCTGAGCAATTCTCGCTGGAGCAAATGTCCTGGGACCTTTTTTCTGTTGGTGCTTGGGGTGAAAAAAAGCCGCTTGTTTGGTATTGCCGAGCGAGCAATATAAGCCCTAATCAGTTGATGGCAATTATCAAGGATTTGTCAATATTGATAGGAGCTCTGCTTTTGGATGAGTGAAAGATGCATGACATTTAAATGATAAATGTCCATAACATTAAAAAAAATTCAACCAGGTCACATACGACAAGATTTTTTGTTTCTCTCGCCCCCTCCCCGCCCGCAAATCAAACATTTACACACCAACCTTGCCATTCGATACTGCATTTCTATCGGAAGGTTGACTTTTAAAATATATTACTCCTTTAAAAGTAAAATTAAAACATTGGCAATAATTTGTTTAAGCAGCCTATAATTGTGTACCCGAAAAATTAGGGAAACGTTAACTGGAGGGAGGGGAGGGGCATCGACCCGTTGTCCATTCTCTCCCCCACCCCTCCCTACTCTCTTTTCCTCTCTCTCTCCCCATGTTTCCCTTCTCCGGCCCTTTCTCTCTCTGTCTGTCTTCCTCTCTCCTCCTTCTGTCTATCTTTCTTCTTTTCTCGTTCATTCCCCATGTTCTCTGTCTACGCTCTATTACTGATAATATTAAACTCTAAAAAGTAAAAGTGCTCCTTTAAGAAAATGATGTGTCCAACCGAGAGTGAGCATTTCTTTTGGGCATTTTTATTTATCCAGAGTGATTAAGATGTGGCCCATTTAAAGTTAATTGCTGCTTATCTTTCAACTTTACTGGACAATAATGTTCCCGTATTGGGTAAACTACTGCCCAAAATTGGTTGGACCCATAACTACCCTCATGGTGGTAACGATGTTACCCAATATTCCTACAGTGTACCAGGCAAGGCATCGCCATTATTCTAGCAGAAGGAAAAGTGCTCCTGACTACGGAATAACAAAACCTGTGAGGTGCCGATGTACACCGAATATACGGCACCATTTTTATGGGAAAAGGCTGTAAAGAAAAAAGGGTGTAAATGGCAAATAAATGGCGGCAAAATGAGATCTCACTAACATCATCTTGACATCATTTTATTGTTGTTGTTGGGTTTTTTATATTTCATAAGATGTTTCATTGCTTGCCAGCGAGAGGAGACACTATATTACCGCGCGAAAATATATTAAGTTCAATATTTACCTCTCCATTACTTCGTTTGTGCAAACTGACAATAACTTGTTAATATATGGCACACATCCCGTCTCCATTTCAAATAAAAAGGTGTCAATATGCCCTTAATACTTGGCATAAGCGTGAGCGAGATTCACGATCCGTGTGAGCCCGTAAAGCAAACCGGTCGCTAACAGAAATGTGGCAGCACGCGAGCAGAAAGCAATCCTGATAATTGGATGTTCAGGTTTCGATTACTTTTACCTGTACTCCAGTTCGAATATGTACTTGATCCATTAGATGTGATCACATAAATTGTGTTCTCCATTGTTAGGGGCAAGTTAGAGTGCTAACTGATTTTTATGACAGTAATTCGACAGATTGGTACAACGCATAAAAACGAAGCGTGATACGCAGATAAACAATGGGTTTCATGATAGTCTTGGTCTACAGTCAAGTATTTGGTCTACTTTTTAACGAGCCCAAAACCACATCGGTTGAATCCAATTTGATCTATTATGAATTCTAAATAATTTCTACGCAGTCTTAATCCAATAAAGGTTAATTCCCAGCTGGTCCTATTTTCACAATGTCTGACTATTATTATTTTTCATTTTACAGTGTTTAATAAAGATTTGGTTATTAACCCTATATAGCCCGGGCTATTTTGAAATTGCATAGCCCGCCCCCCCCCCTCAGATCTCGGCCGTTCATCGACCGATTGCGATCAAATTTGGTGTGTGGGTGTCTCATTATGTATTTTACAAGAATACGTTGTCAAATTTGTGATATTTATTATCATTTTTATTTATCTAATTAATTATGCAAATATTCAATTTTTTTCAAGGAATTTTCATTTTTTTTGTAGTCCCCCCCCATTTTTTTAGAAAATGCAATGAAATCAAGCATGTTAGTAGCCAGTCATGTAATCTAAAAGACAGCTCACTCAACTGTATTGAAATTGTATAATTATTAGATTATAATAGTAATTAATTATGCACATATGCTAATTTTTCCTGATAATATTCTCGTTTCCTTCCGTGTTTCCAAATTCTTATGTATTTCTTTGTTTTTAATTTATTATTTATTTCGTGATAGCCCAAAAGAAAGTTATGTGAGGAAAAACAGAAAAAACATTCATCTGACAACACTTCTTGTAAAACTCATACATTGTACACACAAAAGTCAATGGAAATTGCCATTTTGCTATATCTCCGCAAGTGTACCCCCGATTTTCGCAAACAGGGTCTCAAAATGTGCGGGAAATGTGAAAGAAAAAAACTCATGAAATTTCACCGTATTATTTTTTTGCATTTAGAAATTATCGCGAAAAATGTCGAGGGGGGCCTTCTAGACCCCCCCCCCCCGGGCTATAAAGGGTTAAAGGGGGAGTGAACTGTGTGTGGTCTCTCATCGACTGTGTGTCATAAAAACATAGTCTTGAACTATACATTTTCATATATCTACTAAATACTACAGAGAATAAATTGACCTATGATTGTATTTGTATAGAGAAACTAAATTGTTTTGAGAGGAAAAGTAATTTTTTTGCTACTTGGTAACATAATTATTGCGGTAGAAATGTATTTAGTAGTTAGCTACAATGTTATAATTTAAGTGGGTCTATATTACTAGATTACACTGGCATTATCTCAGGAAACTGGCCAGGTATGGGTAGTTGAGGACTCGAGATGGCGCTATTGGTTCGTATCTGCTTTAAACAGTTCATCTACGCATGTTTTAGACCAAGTGAACTTGGTACGAAATAGGCCTACCGGAAATTAGAGCGGTTAAATAGGCTGAATGGCAATGCGATCGAATGGTTAGTAGAGTTAAGGTGGTTTCAAACCGCCTCGATCACAAAAATCCCCGTTAAATTACAAGAAAATTTTCGGGCTAAACAAAACCAGATAATTATTCCTGCGTTCACACTACCCCAAAACACACCCTCTGGGAAAGTGATCGAAGTTACGAGCATGCGCAGGAAAGCAGGCAAGGCGCAAGATTCAAAATCTTGAGTTCAGCAGCAACCCACGGCGCCTGCGCCCTAACACACGCAGGGCCTAAAAAGTTCCCGTTATTTGCTTTCATACTGCTTAAATACATGCGACCTTTGACAAATCCTTGTGAAGGTTATGTTACTTTTGACAAGTACATACTATTAGCGGGTATTTTCTTCGGGGAATATATCGAGTAATTTGCTTTCAAAGTGCCAAATACCTGGAACTGGCGACCTTTAAGGCCGTCTGAAGCCACCTTTAGTAGGATTTAGCCATGAAGAACGAGACCTAACGGAAAGCAGACGAAGCGACAATTTACCCCTGTAAGTATATTTAGGTAACACTGTGTCACCAGCGTTCTGAGATATAACAGATAACATTAAAGTTGTGAAATCAAAACCATATTAATCGTGCAGGTATTATATTATGAAAGGATCAGGGCACCGTCTCACAAAGAGTTACGATTTATCAAATCAGTTTCAAACTATATTCAACCATATTTTTCTTACAAGAATTTTGCACGATCTCCTTTTCAAACTAAAAGAATCGCACTGAATTTTCTTGAGAATAATAAATGTATAAATAAACATCATATCTAGAAAAAAAATTGAACAAACTTGCAGTTTAGATGTTGATGTTGCTGGCCGTCCATAATTGTGGTTGATTGGATCAATCGCAACTACTTTTAAAACGAGCCCCAGGTGTATTATAATTCTAACTCATTTACCCTATTCAAAGTATTTAGTTTCTCTTCTTATTTAAAGGAAAGTTAAAAGTTCAAGAGCAAATTTTATTTCATACGAAAAGAAAAATATATATATGTATATAAAAATAATCAATGAAACATCCGAAGAACAAGCTGTCATCTTTACATTTGAAAGTGACACAGAGGTCATATTATGAAAATCCAGCATTATATAATCCTTACATTCATTTACTATCCCTTATTCTCATTTTATGGCTATGATTGTTTATCAACTTAAGCTATTTTAACACCATCGGCATGATCGGGAAACTAAATTCAATTGTCGGTTTGCCTTTATAAATGTGTAAAGAAAAAAATGGCGCTTAATGAAATATTGATGAAAATTAAGATCTTGATATCAAAGCTTCATTCAAATAATTTTACTTGTTCAATATATATTATTAAACCAAATATACCTATTTTGTAATTATAAATTAAGTCCCTTCTCAATTTAAACTTGTACTCGGTGTATTCACTTATTGCTGATCACGGTAAACGATTTTTGTGCTTGAGTGTGTGTGTGTGCGTAAGCGTACGTGTATGCGTGTGTGTGTGTGCAGCGCACAGTGGGCCGAGTTGAAACAAAAGTGCGCCAAAAGTCATTTTGGGTAATTGCAGCATTCTGGCCCACTGTGCAGCGGTGGTAGGTGTGTGTGACTGGATTGGTGTGCGAGTGGGTGTGTTTAAATTTTAGGTGATTAAACGTTGCCTTCAATCTGCTTAAAAAATGTTAAAAAGAATCATCCCTCCCCCTTGAAGGCATGGACGAACATTGAGATGACTTTAAAACACGAGTCTGTGATATATTACAAAAATGGCGTCCGCAAATCATTGCTTTGTGCTTCAAAAGAGTAAAATATAATGTGACCCGAACACCATCTATCACATACACATTGTACACTAAATGTTTTCTTTTAATGACACGAAGACGCACAATTATAAAATCGAGGTTTACGTTATCGTTGTGTTTTAAAGGGATTTCTTTAAGTTCTAGTACATGTACACATACACGTGTGTCATCTTCATTTGAAAAGGTTAATAATCGGCTGTTTGCAAGTTTTGCCAAAGCCTTTAAAAGAAAATATAAATGGTTCCTACATATCATCTAGGTTTATCTGCGTACTGAATACATACATTTTCATTTTGTTCCTTTTAATTATAGACTCTGAGATTGATGGTAAAACATTCTACCCGAGGGTCGGGAAACCCATTTTCTCTTGTTTTGCCACCCCGTGGAAAAATATAGGTTGGGTGATTGAATGTGCTAATACGAAAGATCAATGTGAAATAGTTTTATGCGATATCACACAAGATGATTGATCAAGTCGTTTTACGAAGAGGGTTCTTGTTGACCTAAATATTCCTTTTCTTATATTTCTTTTTAAAACTTTAGAAACGTAATTATCGATGTTAGCGTCATTGATGACACCATCCTAGAATTGGTTTGTACAACTATTGATTGATACGCCAATCAACAGAATTATCGAGATATTGGCTTACTGCTTTCCTATTAGGGCACATTCTGGAAATTTACCTAAAAAGAAAATGTATCAAAATGTGCCATACATGAAGCCTTTGCGTGCTGTACGTCTCAAGAAATGAATTCTTTCAAATTCCCGTATTCATTGGTTTATCTAGAAAATTTGGCAAAGACATCCGGTGTACTGGCACCCCTTCCAACATTTGAAGCATTTGAGAACATGTGGCGAAACCGCACCTATTTCCCTTGTTGGCGTCTGTAGGTTTGTTCAACTTTCTGCCCACCCCCCCCCCCCTCAGAAATAAGGGGTTTTTCATCCTTTAAGTTTCATTTTCTCCCCAGCCCCGAATGGGGCGCCAAGGGGCTCGAGCCATCCCCACCCAGACACACACAACTTGCTTCAAACATTGTCCACTGGATATATAACTCCATGGGAGTTTCTTCCTATCAGAGTGTCAAGAAATTTGTTCGGAAGTAACGGATCTATGGTGGGAGTATTATCACCGTTATAGATTTCCCTCCGGTGATTTGGGGAGAATTAATTAAGAAAAGGGGTTATCCCGTATGAAATATTCATAGTCCTATTTAAGGGTAATAAGAAATATATCATATAAATATCCTTGAATATCCGAGATGATTATGTTATTTAAATAACTAATCGTAGTCATCTTTTATACCTTCAATTTCTGGTTTCTAGTCTGTTTCGTCTGTATACTGTCTATTCCGTGTCAAGAGCTTTATATCCCTCTTAACAATTATTTTTGGAAATAGTTACGTTTTGTTAAAAGTAACGCTTAAAATCAACCTCCGATGATGATAATAAACGCGGGATCTTTTCGATGAGCGCTCTTCTTCTCATCAAGTCAAGCAAGGATGTTTCATCTGCACACTACAAATAAAATATTTTCTTTTCAGGGGAGGCGGAACGAATTTTCGTTGGGGGTGCAAAGCCAAAAAAGGCGCTCAAGCATTCAAGGAACTTCTTCCTACCGGATGACTATTCACCTCACCTGGGTTGCTTTCGGCACAACGTGGATGAATTTCTTGCTGAAGGAAATTACGCCATGGCTGGGATTCGAACCTGCGACCCTTTGTTTCAAATCAGATGACTAATCCACTGGGCCACAACGCTCCACGCTGACTGATTGATAAGATACATATCTCACCAATCAAATGATACGAGTGCGAACATTTCAGATATTCCAACTTGAAAACTGATTATTCTAAGCACTTTTTGTAACCAAGAACAAATTGATTACCTTACAAAACAATAATTGATGCGAGGGCACATTTCATTGTAAAAAGAGGGCAATTTACATTTTTTACTACGATATACATTGCGTCCCAGAAAAAAACGATTAAGCGATGATTTATCATAACTTAATCGCAAATGCAATAGACGAATGGCCTACCAATGTAAAGCTTAGGATCTCCTCTGTCATCTGATATCACTGAGATTATTCCTGATCACGCATGAGTGAGCAAAATCAATTTGAAAGAAGAATACCAAAAACTCATTTGGCGGGGGTATCTGAATTTTAAAAAGACAATCACATGCCTAAAAATTTCAATATCTGTTCTTTTATTTGATACCTTAATCATAAAAAAGTGGTTGAGAAGTAGAAAAGTTATGTTCCCTCGAAACAATGCTTGTATTTCCATAATGTCATTAAATAATCGTGTTTCCACCGGTTTCCCCACAGAAGCTATCGCATGGTTAACAAAAGACTAAATGCATGGCTGATCGTCAACAAAACGGGACGTCGAGTGAGTTTGAACGCTAGTTTTTGAAACATCTTCATTTTATGAAATGATTGAAATTCAAGCCGTATTTCAAACAACCAGAACTTTGTTATTTCTGGACCATTTTCTGTAATTGAGATATCAAATTAAAGAGCAGATATTGAACATTTTTAAAATGTGGTTTTCTTTTGGAAACCCAGATACAGCCCGCCAAATGACTTTTTGGTATCACCTCTTCAAATTGTTTTCGCTCACTCATGCGTAAATGAGAAATAATAATAATAATGATGATAAATCATTGATAAATCTCGGTTTCGTTTTTTGTGGGACGCGCTGTATATTCTTTTTTGAAGGGCACTTGCACCCCCTCCCTCCCGGTTCCGGCGCCCCTAAAGTTCTTCCTCGTTTTCTCCCTCCGTTGCTTTCACAGTTCAGCCTTATGAAGGCAGTAACACCCATGTTTAAAGGGGGGCAAACTTCTACTTTCTATGGTCTCTCTTGACTGTGTGTTATAAATATTTAGTTTTTAAAAATGTTGCATTTTCAAATATCCATAAATGATACTGATAATGTATTGCCCTACAATTTAATTCACTTGAAGAAACTAGAATGATTCTGAGAGATATTGTTTCAAGCAGTTACCTGCTTATTATAGCTGCCCCTGTATTTTTTACCCACTTTACTATTTTACGTGCTTCATTTATGTATTTTTCAACCTTATTCGTTATTCATATCTTCGATTGTCACACAAAAATGTACTCATTTATGTCATTGTTATTGTATCATTCTATTTTCATTTGTTGATTTATGAATAAAATGCAGAAACTCCTGCAAAATGTAGATAAGTACTTGTTTTGCTTCTTGGTAACATTTCTAGTCTGGTATGATTGTATTGAATGGTGAGTATATTGAGTTTTCTAATCATATATGAATTGTATTCAACTATGATATATCATACGTAACTTGGTTTTTCAACCAATGAAAAGCTCACATTCGGGACATGAGCTTGATTTTTATTTTCTGCAATGGGCCAAGTCCAAACATTTTACAAAATCAAACACGGCATCATTTATTTCAACACCCACTCGCTGATTCTACAGATATATTTTTTCCACAACGGCGAGATTTCCCCTTTATTTGCGGTTCTTATAACGATAATGGACTCCCTCTATTACTCCACGCCACTTAAAGCAAGATATATGCCACAAAAGAGTAATTGGGCTCTTGATGGCCGCGTTCACGATCGACATTTTAACCCTATAAACATGACAAACCTACTCTCCACTTCAAACAGTCACGCGACATTAACTGACCAGGGCCTTGTTTCACAAAGAGTTGCGTTCGAACTTAACCAACAAATCAAGTGCAAGTCTATTATGCGCGCTTTCGATTGGTTGGAAATGAAGTTGAGTTTGATTGCTACTCCATGTGCAACGGACCCCTGATATTTAAGCCACTTTTACAGTAAAATTTTGCATTGGTTTTGGACAATTTTGAATGGTCGATCAAAGTTCCTTTTCGTAGAGAAGTGGAATACAACTCTTGAATTGTTGGGAAAGGGGGTTACGGGATACTTTTCCTCTAGTGCCATTATGATTATTATTATTTTTATTAACATTATTTGTTTGGCCCCACATGTGCCTGGGAGGCGATAAGCGGACCGAATCACTATGACCCGAAGGTATTTCCTCCCGACATATCTGATTGGGGGGGGGGGAGTGCAGGTGGACCACTTCGCCTGGGTTTCCCCCTATTCTAGTGCAGTGGGTTCTTGACGTGCAAAAATGTGACTCTACACGGCGCGTCCACTTTTCCACTGTAACATAGCCTGCATCTATGGATCAGGGGAGAGACGTTTACACACAACACAAGTTTCAGTTATCCACCCGGGGTGGACTCGAACCCACGACCTTTGGTTCGACAGGCAGATACTTTACCGACTGAGCCAACTGCGCTCTCATAAAACCCGCTGACCCGTTTCATGGACTCAAAATAAATTAATCCAGCTCGGCAGCATTTCTATGGATAGCCAAGCTGAACAGCAGGTCCATTGGAGAAAATAAAGACGCGTGGAATTTGCACGTGGAAATCATATATCTGCTCACGGACGAAAACTGTCCAGCTTAGCTTTCCATACAAACCTGAGGGGGGGGCTGAAGCCCCCCCCCCCCACACACACACACTTTTTTTCCAAAACAGTGTACAAAAACGCAAAAATGACCATACGATTGTGGTTTTTAGTATGGTCAGCCCACCCACTTTTGGCTCAGCCCCCCCCCCACACACACACTTTGAAAACCGTTCCGCGGTCCCTCGAGATGGCGTCAAGCTGGAGTCATGACGCTTTCATGTAATTCGCCACTGTTTTGTTCAACACGGCTACAATGACCTTGGCCAGCTAGTACTCCATCTTCGGCTGAGGTTGATCCCTTTAGATTAATTAAGTGCATCCTTTCTTGCATAAATCATTCTAGTTCAACATGTTCAATACTTTGGTATAATTACCACCCATTCCCTGTTGCATTACTATATCTCATATTTCTAACGGGTGAATGATAATTACGTCGCGCTGTATCACCCCCCCCCCCCCCCTACAGAGAACAAAACTGGCATAATAGCTAAAAGTATATGTTTGATCCATAAACAGGGCAATCAGTCCTAAAAAGGTTATATATCCAAAGCTTGTATGTGCTAGCCATACGCAAAGTAATTGGGGGAGGTTAAATGTTGAATAAAGATTATTAAATTAAGATTTCCTTTCCGTTTGAAATACGTGAAGTTGGGGGAAGGGGTGGTATTAAGGTATTATATGCATTTTTTTATTCACAGCATTGAACAATTTACTTGTATGGTTGTCGCCTGGTTCACAGTAAAGAAATAGCTAGGTATTAAGTTTTAGTTAGGATGTTTTACAAAGAATGCTGACTAATATCGAAAAAGTGTTCTAATCCGCGTCGATTACTAATACAGAGCGTTCCCCCCCCCAAAAAAAAAAAAACCGAGATTTATCGATTAATCACAAATACAATAGACAACTAATCTGTCATTGTAAAACTTAATCCTCTTTCCTCTGAAATGACTTAGATAATTTCTCAATCACGCATGAGTGAGCGAAAAAGTCATTTGGCGGCTGTATTTAATTTTCAGATAGAAAATCACATATTTCGAAGAATCGGAACTTGTAGTCCGGGGGCTGGGAGAGTTTATTCAGCTGATCGGGTACAAAAGGTTTGATGGTCCCATCATGTTGGCATGAAGGCAGTAATAATAGGAAAAGTGTTGCTGCCGGGCCATATCCTGAAAGGAAGGCCCTGATGGCCCCAAATAGGGGCCCAAAAATTGGTTTATTCAGCTGAGAAGGTACATGGCTAATTCTTTTTGCAATGGACCGAGTATACATTGAGATTTTTAAAAATACCAATGCCAGCAACTTTATTCTGTACGGGGGCCCAGACAGTAGGCCCAAAGGCACCCCCCCCCAAAAAAAAAATGGGTTTATTCAGCTGAAAATGTACTTGGATAATTCTTTTTGTAATTGAGGTAGTATGCAATGGGATTTTCAAAAATACCCATGACAGCAACTTAATATTATACGGGGCCCAGACAGTAGGCCCAAAGTGCCCATATATCCTGTATATGTCCCACAACTAATTTATTAAGCTAAAAATGTATATGGATAATTCCTTTTGCAATGGAGGCAGTATACATTGGGATTTTCAAGAATACCCATGCCAATGTATACTGCCTTCATTGCAAAAGGAATTATCCATGTACATTTTTAGCTTAATAAATTAGTTGTGGGACATATACAGGATATATGGGCACTTTGGGGCTACTGTCTGGGCCCCCGTACAGGATAAAGTTGCTGGTATGGGTGTTTTGGGAATCCCAATGTATACTCAGTCCATTGCGAAAAGAATTAGCCATCTACCTTTTCAGCTGAATAAACCCATTTTCGGGGGGCCCTTTGGGCCTACTGTCTGGGCCTTTCGTACAGGATATGGCCCGGCAGCAACACTTTCCCTTGATGACTACCTTCATGCCAACATGATGAGACCATCAAACCTTTTGTACCCGATCAGCTGAATAAACACTCCCAGCCCCCGGACTATTGAATGATATGTATTACTCCACTGATCTCTTATACCTTGGTCACATTTACTCTACGGCGGCCGTACGGCGAGTTGAAAACTGCCGTTTTAACCATTTTTTGTACTAGCTATACATACATGACACAGGTGGCTTGAATAAAAATGAATAAAACGGCTGTTTTCGACTCGCCGTAGATCAAATGTGACCGTGGTATTAGCTAGCCCTCTGTATTACTAATCGGGACTATGAACACATGTATCTTTTGTGTTACCCTCTTAGGAATTCAATTGTCTCAATGGAGGCTATCAGACCATTGAAAGTGTTATTTTATACATCATTATGTCATGCGACATAGTCAATACAAATGCTTTGTCTTCACTCCCATCTGAATATTCTGCCTTTAAGCCCCATTTACACCTTCACGGATGCAACACGGATCATCACGGATCTCAGTCCGTGATGATCCGGGGTGCCAAATTTGTATTTTCCTAGCATTCCCGGAGTGAGTACGGAGTTAACTGGTTATTAACACGGATATGTACGGAAAAGTACGGAGTCTACAAGGATGGGCAAGGTAGCAATAGGGATCCTGTTTGATATGCTCCCGGAGCCAACACGGAATACCCGGATGATCACGGATGTTACTGGGTCTTTACACGGACCTTCACGGTTGCTCACATTCTGTACTGGCTAGAATGAAGTTTCGTCCCTTTTTGCAGCATCTGGAGCATGCTCGTGCTTGGTTATACGGACTATTGTTCATGTACGCAAACAATACAAACATTTGACCCCGGATAAAGCCGGTATCAACAAGGATCACCCGGTTCTTACAAGGAGCCTCCCGGATGCATTCGGTAGCTACACGGATGTACAAGGAGGCTACAAGGATGAACACGGGTGATTATCAGTCCGTGTACTCCGGGATGAAAAATTGAACATGTTCAATTTTTCTCCCGGACATGCCGGTACATCAAGGATGGCGCCGGATGAGTAGCCGGAGTGTACACGGTAGTCCCGGACTGTACACGGATGACCCCGGATTGACAATCCGGGATGATCCGTGTTGCTTCCTTGAAGGTGTAAAAGGGGCTTTAATGCCACAATGAAGCATCCTTCCCTGCAGAATCCAAAGAAGAGAGTTTCCTTCCGAAAATTTCGACATGGACACTTTCTGGAATGGCGTCGGAGCTACATTTACCATGTTTACCTTCCGAACTGACATGTCCATCTGAGGCTTTGGATGATTACGATACCTGCCCGAGCTCTCTGATTGACAGGCATGCCCCTCTGTATGTAAAAGCTCTCACTGTCAGACCAAAGTTTCCTTGGTTCCCTGATGCCATCATAGAAGCTAAGAGACGAAGGCGGTGGGCAGAACGCCGTATGATAATGTCTGGACGTGTCGCCGGGAATGTGAGTCCTACTACGAATGCATTTTCAATGCTAAGTCTACAAACTTCCGAAATCTTATTTCTGAGTCGGACACGAAGCAATTATTCAATATTGTCAGATCACTTTCATCAGCAGATCATTCTTCAGTTCTTCCAGATCATTCATCTACAGAGAACCTCTCCAACCGGTTTGCCGAGATCTTCAGCATGTTCAGGGAGAAGGTCTCACCTTCAATCCTGCTACCCCGGCTCCAACAACTACAACTTCTGCAGAATACAACTTGTCCTAATTCCGTCTTATCGGTGAACTCGATATTGAGAAGCTCATCAAATCAATATCATGTAAACACTGCAATCTAGATCTGATTCCTACATGGCCTCTGAAGAACTCTCTTAAGGAACTTATCCCTGTCATCGCAAAGTTTACTGATCTCTTTTTGTCATCCGGCATTGTTCCTGAAGCTCTGAAAACATCACTCCTACTTCCTCCCCTCAAAAGAGTCGAGCCTTGATCCAAATAGTCTCTGCAACTTTAGTCCAATCGCGAATCTACCCCTCATTAATAAGGTCCTGGAGAGGGTCGTGACTTCGCATCTAAAGGATCACCTTGAAGGATATGGCATGATTTCAGCCAATCAGTCAGCTTACCGTATGTCACCATTCTACAGAGACTGCCCTGGTGGAAGTTTTCAATATCCTTCTCCTGGCTGTAGATAGGGGCGATGAGGTAGTGCTCATTCTGCTTTATTAAACCTCTGCGTTCGACACCATCGACCACAAACTGCTGCTGTATCGCCTGCAAAATTGACTTTGGCATTACTTGGACTGTTCTTGATTGGCTTCGTTCTTACCTCCACAATCGTAATCTACAGGTTACCATCAACGGCACCCTATCGGCAAGATTCCCCTTGGTCTGTGGCGTTCCTCAGGGTTCAGTGGTCGGCTCACTCCGCTTCATCTTGTATACACGCCCTTTGTCAAGATTCATTGACTCTCACCAGGACATTCGACATGTAATGTGTGCTGATGATACACAGATTTACATCACTTTTGAACCCACTGGCAAAGATACAGTTGTGCAGAAGCTCAATAGCTGGTCAGAGGACATGAGCGCCTGTCACATGATACAAACTCTGTATCAATAAATACAATTCTGACACGATCCCCATCTCCAAATTTCGAAACACAGAGTACACCCAATTCTCTCAACATCAAGTAGCACTAACAATAGTTTTTTTGATCTGTAGGGATCTTGGGGTGACAATTGAAAAGATCCCTACATTCCTACAGCATGTTAAGAATATCTGGAAGTCTGCATCCTTTTGTATTTTTAAGATTGGAAAAATGAGAGAGTTACTCGATCAATCCACAACTGCTAAACTCACTAATGTTTTTGTATCTTCCCACCTTGATTACAGCAATTCTGCTCTTTCTGGTATCCCACTCTCACATTTGTGCCCATTCCAATGAATTCAAAATACTGCTGCAAGTCTTGTTACTCTTTCAAGTAGATCTGAACATGTTATACCTATTCTTAAATCACTTCCAATGCGCAAGCGCATTATTTTCAAAGTTCTTCTTACGACACACGTGGTCCAGTGGTTAGAACATTGCACTCATAATCGCAAGGTTGTGAGTTCGAGTCCCCACTCTGCCATATCTCCACTTTTATAAAAAGGCCCGAGAGTAATATCCATCGTCTATAAGGTCAGCCACTACGACTGATTAACATAGACGTAAAATGTTTTCTAAGTAATTGGTTCTATATCAGCTTGGTGTTTACCAGCAAAATGCTGTCCTGCCGATTTCCTACGGGAGTTACCGTAAACTGAAACTGACGTATAAAATCATCAATGGCCTTGCTCCTGAATATCTGTCCAACCTCATCTCTCTCCGCTCTTCGAGTTTACTCAGACCACTTCGTTCTTCAACAACCTTTCAGCTAACTTTAGGACCACGTACGAATACCAATTATGGTGATCGAGCCTTATCTGTTTTGCTCTAATCTAGTGGAATAAATTACCGTGTTATATTCATTATGCCAACTTCTTTGATCAATTTAAGGCCTTGGTAAAGACCCACCCTTTTAATGTCTAGATTTCACTTGTGGGTTAAGAATAAGAAACTTATGGCTGTTTTAAAATCGAGATTTCTGAGACTATGTAGATTTCAAATTTGCAACTGAGTAAGTAAATTAAGACAAGGGGCAAGGACAACTAACCCATAGGCCATGTACTTTAGTCTAAGTGATTTGTGGTTTACTCCCAAGTACCCATTCCCATTGGGCTGTAATCTAAATATAGCCTTTAGGTAGTGTATTGTTTTATGTCCTCATGAAATAAAATATGATTTAAAGTAACACATTTGAAAAATGTAATTTTAGTCAATTTATGCATTGGATTACATGGAAGAGTAGTCCTTGCCTTACATCACTATGACATTACATTTGTTGCCAATTTGAAATCTCCATAGGAATAGTGATTACCAATATTCACAACTTTTAAAAATTCATAACTTTCTTATTGTTTGTCCGATATTGTTCAAACTTCACCTATCAACTTGCCTGATTTTCCTTTTTCCTCTAAAGTTTTTATTTGGGCTAGATTCCCCTTTAAGCTATCAGTTCCTGTCCATCATATTCAGAATCGGTATATTTTGGATTATTGTCCATTGCAAAGGATTGGTCTTAGAAAGACAAAATTTACACGATTTTACATGGAACCATGAGAACAGTCGAGCTGTTCGATTGTGTAAACTTACTTCCGCATTGTCTCTTTTAATCACAAATGAGTAAATGGATTATCAATTTGGTTAAACTGTTCATGGTCCTTCATATTTCTATGAGCAATTGTTCACACAGAATATAAATGTACAACGTATTTCTAACAGCAATTAGATATTTGGAAAGCTGGAAACGAAGACAAAACGGCATGAAGTAGAACTAGATCGGGGAAAATAAGGGCGTAATAAATTAAAATTGTAGAAAGGCAAAGCTACTCAATTGTACAAATCTGAAAAAAAGCAATTTCGTCATTGGATTAGCAAAAAAAAAGGCAACACATTTCCCGTTAAAAGTATTTAATTTGTTCTTCCTTCCCAAGTGCCTTTTCACTTGCGGCAGCAATTATTGAAAGGCATAACATTTAACCGGTTTGGGGTTCCAGAAAGAAATATCATCGCGAATTTCCTGCTTATCTAAATAAAAGATAAGTACTCATTAGGACTCAGTCTGATTGTCACACCCACTCATTCAGCCTCTCTTCATTTTATTTTATTCAGTCGTATTGAAAATGAGGGATTTAATTCTTTCTATGTATTTCATCAGTTTTCATATTTAAAAAGGCAACTGTAAAGCTCACTATTATTTCATGATAATGGAAACTGTTCAGTTACTTAAGTCATGAGCCAACATAAGTACACGATAAACACCCACCCACCCTCTCTAACCTTTCAACGCTTAAAGTGATTGGCTTGACTTTTAAAAAATCTGAGCTAGAAGGTCACACTTGTCACCTGTGTCTGTGATATGTTGCAAAAATGAAGCCCAGAAAAAATTGCGTTCGAAAATAATTATTTAGTGCTTCAAAAATTGAAATATAAAGTGACCGGAAGTCCCATCTTAATTTCATCCCATACACTTATGTGTACTATTTAGGCGTCTATAAGACGCCTATTTACAAAATCGGGGTTTGCCTTGTAGTTTTAGTATTTCATTCTCAATAATGAATGTTTTCAGGGTTTATCAGTTCTATTACATGCACTTGTACACATGTTTCATCTTGGTTTGAGAATTTTTTAAATCGGCTGCTCACAAAGTTAAACAATACCTTTAAAAGTTATTAAAACCCATACCCATAATAGATATACTCTCAAATTTATTACCCTCGTGTTTTACGCACACACGCGCACACTCATCCCTCAGCCTGGCGCAAATGCTCATCCCTGAATCAGGGGTAGTAAGCGCTTTCACATTGTCACTATTTAACATTTCCAGTAATTTGTATCTGTGATGACTTACATGCATGACAACGGCTGCACACCCATCATACTACAAAATTTGATATGAAGGCGCAATCAGTTGGTCCCCTCTCAGAGGTATTTCGCAATCATTGGTGAGCTCCGGGTCTTGAGGTCCGAATTGTAGGATCGGGAACTTAACTCTCACTCCGTCACGTGATCTGACATATAAGTTTAGCTCCGCCCACATATACCGTATTAAGATCTTGCCCTGTACATTTCGTGGCATATTGATTGCTATGTAGATTATAAATTTTATATTTCAAGATATAAATTATATGAAGCATAAAAGTTAATACGATAAATTGAAACATCATCAACCAAAGACAGATAGAAGCCATATTCGGTATGCCTACTAGTGTCGTGGAGATCGCAATTTCTTCTTAACAGTCTTAATGAACCTTACTAAATCACTTTGATTGCGTCCATTTGACTTCAAGGAGGTGGAAACGCAAAGGTGATCATTCTTACATAATATGGCGTTGTATCATTACCTCGGTGATAAACCTGAGACGGAAATTGGATCTTCATCATTGACTGAAAGCTTGTCAAATGATGAAAGCTAATTTGTTAATCATTCGCTACTTAGAAGCGTCTCCATTTAAAAATTATCCCCCCTGGCATCCCCCAACTTCCCAATATCCAGGAGGGGGCACTTCCATTGACGAGTGGATACCATGCATGACCATAGGGTTTTGAAAAGCACCCTAAACAAGTATTTCCCATGTTGTGAAAATGCACCCCTTAACAAGTATTGGCGTGTGAAACCCTACTCTCAACAAGTTTTGGAAACAAACGGTACCCTTGACAAGTATTCCCTAAATTGACCCCCTAAACAAGTTTAACAAAATCTTCTTTGTTATGTCACTGACGTCGGCTTTATTTACTTTCATTACGTGAAGTACCACCCCCACACACCTCGCTCAAATCGGACCCTAAAAACATAGTGTTGGGGCAGAAAGTACATCCTTCATAAAGTATTTTAGTCTTTTATACCGTCGCAAATTGGACCGTAAACACGTAGTTTTCATAGCGAAATATAATAATACCCTTTTTTCACTATCTGCGTGTTTCTGACACCCTTATTACGCTACGTACGTAACAAGCCTATCAAGAAAACGAGATCCTTTCCACCTGTGTTTTTTTTTTGGGGGGGGGCGTCACGCATGGTATCCACTTGTCAATGAAAGTGGCCTTCCTTTATGATCACGTCAGTGGCAGTAATCCATTCGAATATTTTACAGGTCTTCCAAATTATTACCATTTCTGTACCCATGCATTTGGCCATCATGACAAGGCTCCACGGGCCAAGGGATTGGGAAGCGGCGGCTTTTATTTTCTGGGGGAGGATGGGTCATATCGTATCTTTTGTCAGGATGTTTGTCCAATGCGGTAGAAAATTTTCTGGACTATCTGACAAATTGCGGTTAAAAATATGTCCTGTTCTGTATATAGTATACATTAAAAAAACAAATGAAATGGTAGTTGGTATTTCATAAAGCTGGTAAGTTAAGAACGACTGGTGTTCCTTTCATGTGTAGTAATGTTGCGGCCCAAATTTTCATTAGTGTTGATTTAGCGCAAAAAAAACATCACCAGTCGTTCGTAGAGTCGCTCGTATCTCATGAAAAGCTTTATGAAACACCCGCCTGGGCCAAAGAATCAAAATTAAACACCATGTAGAATAGACGATAACTAAAATTAAGAAAAAAAGTCATAGGGGTCGCCCCCCCCCCCGGGGGGCGTCTAGAATGCCATTCCTTGGTTTATTCGCAATAACCACAGCCCATCGAGCCATATAGGCCTAATCGTTTAAGACAAAATGGGGGAAGAGGAATAAAATTCCCCGATATCAATTTTTGAAAGTACAAAAGTAATGTTTTAGGTTTACAGAAGGGGACCAGTACATGGCCTCATTTGACTTTTTAAGATAATGGAGGACTGGGACCCCAGTGGGATGGCGGTGAGTTAAACACGAGCAATGCCTAAACTCGTATTCTTAAAGGACCGTAAAATGTAGGAACACCTGTGTAAAGTCACTCGATGTACACGAAGCGACAACCAAAAAGGCAAACAACGAATGAAAAAGATTTGGCATCGATTTCTAGATTTAACCACTTTGTATGGTATTCCGATACCCATGGATTTTGTTAACGCTGGGTTAACACCACACTTTTACCGAGTTCATTCTGTCAGCTCATTCACCAAGTTAAACTATTAAAATTCTGCTGAGAGAAATTGTCGACTATCTATATAATGGAGGCGTGAAATCAGAAGAACAAGATATCACAAAAATAACAAGAATCTTGATGAATTGATTGATACCCATATCTTTATTATGAAATGGAAGATTAAGATAAAATCCAGCTTTCCATAAAATTGTGTTCTTAAAGATTATTTTATGTTCTTTTTTTAGGTTATGGAGACATCAAGATGTATTGGTTCTGACTCCCGTCTCAACACGGTTCACTGTAGAATATTGTGGGTGAAATTTTTTTACCACCACGAGGGTAAGTATGTTTCAGACCAATTTTGAGCAGTATTTTACCCAATGCGGGCAGCATATTGCACACTAAGCAGGTAAGGTTAAAAATAAGCAGCAATTTCTTTATAATGGGCAAAATTTCATTACACTGGATAAATAAACATACCTCCCAAAATGCCCTATGTTGGATGGACACAAAATTACCCTCATTGAGCACTTTTTCCCGATATTTTTTAGCGTGTTTGAAACAAAAAACGGTGTCTGTCATGACATCACGATGGCATCCACCATCCTATGAAATTATTGATCAACTTTGTCGTAAAGAACTCCATACCATCATTTTTCATAGTTTGAATGACACTGTCATTATAAAAGATAACAATAATCAACAATGGCTAACGTGATATTCTGCTGTTAATGGCCCGTATTTTAAACCCAGGCTTTTATTTACACTCTGTTCTAAACATGTGGTTTAGGTATTGGTAGTCAAATGTGGAAAAAGGGCCGATAACAAGACATGTATCAACTAATTTGACACTCGAAAAATTCAGAGAACATTAAATGAAGATAGACTTCTTTACCATTTAAACACGAGGAAAAAATATTAAACCCAAGGCATAGTATCAACAAATATGCGACATTTTTGTTTTCCCATAATTTTAGAATTTTAGAACAGAGTCTAAATTAAACTGGACTTTTGAATACGGGCAGATGACGATGTGGACGGTACTCCAATTATTTGCCTTATTTTCCCCCTAGAATCCGGTTAAAGGATATATGAAGCATGGTTGAATGTTACATGATTATATTACCCCAAATAGAGCCTATCTGACCTTAAATTACTCGTTCATATTCCATAAATGAAAATAACTTGCATGACAAGTCATGCACATCCTATCTCTATTTAATAGGTATAAAGTTACATTTTTGACAAGATTGCTCAACTTACCATAAGACTTATTATTTTCTATTCGCTTCAATTTCGCTCAGTGTAATAGGATCAATGAATAAGCAATAAAGAAGTGTCGTAGAATGAATTCATGGTTATAAATTATAATTTTCTATTCAAAATATAAATCGACAGACATGTTAATGTTTCATTATAGTGCAATAAGATATGATATGATATATATATATATATTATATATATACAAGTATATACTTTCATTATGTGAAATCTCAATACTTAAAATATTATTATAGTTATAAATATTATATTTATATGTACATATATAAAAAAAATAATAAAAAAAAGAGATTTTGCTTGGCCTTTTAGGAGTAAGATGCAGCGTCATAACGTCATATGTGTGTGGCTTTGAAAGGAAGAGGCTGCGGGACGTAGCAATACTAATATTTTGTCCAAGTCCTTTTATAGGCCATGGTTAGGTGTCAAGCTTTTGACCAGTGAAAACTGTTCTTCCTCAGGGCTTGAAAGGAGGATGGGAAGGGTTTGGTAGGTGTATGTAAAGTGTAGTGTCAGACATTACACTTAACTTCAGGATGTCCAAAGGATATCCAAATTTATCAGTCTTCGAACATGCAATGTAAAAATGGGAATCTTCATGTGTAGCTTTCTTTTGGAAAGCATGAACGCCGGCTACGACGCATGGTGAGCACTAAAGACATTCATATGCGGAGAAAATAAATCTGACAAACTAAGAGAATAACGAAAAGGACAAACAAACCAACCTAATGACGATTAGTGAAAGCTGTGAGCCGCTTATTTTATCACGAGTGCGACAAAATAATTGGTGGCTAAATTTTTTCTTGCTTGGTCGATCGTTGATATACTGTATAGGCCAAAACAAAATTGTTTCAATTTCTGTAACACACATTATGCACGATAAAAATAAAAATGATAATAATAATTGAAATTTATATAGCGCATAATAGTCAAAAGACTCTCTATGCGATTTAAAAATTGTATTTGATAACTAATACATTAAATCTTATCTAAATTATACAATAAACCTAAACCGTAATCCTTAAAATACTTATACAAATTAGAACAAATTAAATCAATACATAAAGTAACATCACTAATGAAAGGAAAACTTACAATATTTATCAACATAATATATTTAACATTAGAAAAGACTAGTTTAAAAATAGGTGTGTTTTAAGATGGGAAAGGATGGTGCAGTTCTTATATTTAATGGTAGAGAATTCCAGAGTACAGCGGCAGATAAAGAAAAGTTAACGCGCACAACGGTTTCAATGCTTCGAAGAACATGGAAAATGCGCAATCTGCTCCTTTTGCATCGTTGGCATGTTGGTAGTTTCCGTAGGGGTCTTTTCTCTGTTATCATGGTTATCATGTACATGTCTCACTCAGGGTTATCACTGAACGTCATATTTGTTCTGTTACATCAATGTCATCTAAAAAGAATACATCATTTTATAACATGTTCATCTCATTCTGCAAACTATATGAAACTACATACCGAGTGTATGTAGTTTGTATATTATTATTTTCATTATTTAATTGCCTCTTTTCAAAAAGGTGCAAAGCTCACATCATATTAGGTGTTTTCTGTTTTGGCACCCTTAATCACACAAAGCTGTACCTTTTTCTTTCAGCATCTAGAAATTGTAGTAGTGAAACCGGCCACACGTGGTCTTATAACAACATTTTACGAATTAAGTGGCATAGATATACTACCTTTATACAAATCTTAATATTTGAGTGATTAAAGAGGGTTTTTTTACTTAGATGCAAACACATTTTAATTAATTATTAGGTCGATCTGTTCTTTAGGTATTCAACAACAACTTTTAATTTTGTTGTAGGTGGCAGGGGTAGGGGATATGCACATGATTATTTTAAAGTAACAAAATTCACTTCTCTTTCCCTTCACATGCTTCAGGTGCCTTTTCTCATTTTGTTTGGTGCGGAAAGTATCCCCCTTTTTTTTATACTTTTCAATGACCAATCGAAAATAGTCTTATAATTTTGTTTGTGTTTCTTTGTTTGCGTCTTGTGGGGCCATTAGGGCCCCATGAGTTGGTTAAGTTTTTCGCAAAAGGTTTTAGATATTAAAACTAAATATGCATTATAGATATTATTCTAAACCTTACTCTGTTGAAAGTGTAACTCAACCTTTATTTAGTTGACCATGAGCACCATAATCCCACGGGGGAAATATGTCCAAGAAATGAAAATCAAGATCTTATTTTTAAGGACAAGATCTGATCTTAAAGAAGGTTTCGCAAACCTTGATTTCTCTGTTTTTTCAAGAAATTCTCTGGCGCTTATTTCATTGGAGGTTCTTAGGCAACTTATTTGATTTGTTGTCAATGCTTTGGGTGAAGCTATTGTCTTCAAATCCTTCTTCGAAACCCGATAAAAGGATGGCGAGTAATCAGCTGAAGGGTCGTTCTATTAAACTTTATTCCATTTCTCGAAGTATTAGCAGCAAGGTGTCAATAGCTCCGATTATGAGGGGAAAGAGCTCGGCAGTGTAAAATTGAGAATGCACCTCGAGTGTTTGTGTGTTAACACCCACAGAACTTGTCAGACAATCTACAGTTTCGAATTACTTCTCTGAATATAACTAGCCCTTTGGACTATCTTCGGGATATCGAGGTGTTTACCGTCTTATGGAGACAGAGCATGCAAAGAAAATCATTTAAAAACAAACTTCCAAATATTTTGCAAGTTGAAGAGAAATAAGTAAATGAAACATTAAATATTATATCGTTGTAAATAAAGGCGACCGCACACCTTACGATTGGTCTGCATGCGACTAAAATTTGGAATAAAATGCAGTAGAATTTGATGCTAATATTGAGACTTGGAATATCTTACTGAGTAATGTTCGAAACCATCGTATGAATACCTATGTTCAAATATGTGACTATGATATCATCCTTCTTAAAATAAAAGCAACTTTAGTATCTAGTCGTAATGACGTCATAGCAGTACTAAGATTGGCTACGATTTGAAACTAATTTGGCCTTTACTATAAAATAAAGGCTTACCATCTTTCAAAATGGTTATGTAAGTATTCTTTCAATTAATTTTAACCTCAAATAAATTGATATGTTCCATTCACATTTTTAGAAAATGAGCAAAATGCAGTTTGTTCCAAAATCGCATCGCGAACAGTCGTAAGGTGTGCGGTGGCCTTAAGAAAGAGAATGAAATAGAATGAACCGTGGTATGCCAGGCTCCAGATTGAAGAGGGTGAGTCTATTATTTATCCTTTATCTTTTATTGTTATTAGTTTGTATTTTTTTAAGGTACAGTATTTCTTTTTTCATCTAAACAGATTTCAGTAAGGTCAGGAGGGAATCGAGGAGGCGCGTCAACGACACATTTGACTGGATTCAACTGTTCAAGGCAGAAAAGATATATATATATATATATATTATGTTAATTGGCCAAGAAATGATTCCCTACGTTTGATGTGAACATTTTACTGACAGACATTCAGGAAGGAATCTTACCTCAGTATTTGTTAGATGAGTTGGTAATTGAATTACAGCAGGTTGAATGTTCCTCGGGGATGTTCGTGATAGGTGCTGAACTCCTAAAGCCACAGATCGTTATCAAGAATTAAAGTAATGTACATACAAAGAAACACCTTCGTCCTCCTCCTTTGCCAAAATATGAAATTGACACTTGGAAACTCGTGAAGAGGGTAGTTGCGGGGTCGTTATAAGTCGAGTCGAGTATTGAACTCATTAATTGCTCGCGGCTTTGGGGTTTAAGTGAGCGATGAATTTGTCGATGTAGTGGATTGGCATCACACAGTCGGTTTCGGCGTAATTCTGGATGGATTGCGCCGATTTTCGCGGCTTTTATAGCGAAGCTCAGTTTAACGTACGTAGCAGTTTGAAGGTATGGCGTACAGATGCTTAGAACGGTTGTTTGATTACTCCATTTGTAGAAGGAATCGGCTCCTCCCTTGTTCTCTGTTGTACCTTTCTATTCCTTTCTCGCCTTCATACTACAACACAAACGGTCTTTAAGTATTTTTTTTGGAGTGATGATGATAATAACAAAAAATAAGTAATGATGATAATTATGATGGTAATATCACTTAAAGGCAAGATTTTATTTAGGTGAGTACACTGTTTAAAAAAACCGATTTTACAGAAAAAGGAAGATTTTGCAGAAAGCAATAACAGAATCATTCTGTAAATTCATAAAACATACATTTTTCTGCAATTTAACAGAACAGGTCTGTTTAAAAAGGGGGAAAGGGTGTTTTATTTAAGGAAATTTGTAAGGTTCCATACCCTAAATACCGATTTCCTGTAAGATTACGCAATCTGGTAAGATTACAGGTGTTCTCGAGACTCTGCGGCAGGAACTTCTTTTAATTCAAGGATAAATTTTCTAACAGTGTACATATAGAACTTGTTTTTTTTTTTACATTGATAATGATAATGAAATATTAAAATGTTGCATTAGCTAGTGTCAACAAAAGACAACATCGGCTGGTATTAGCATTACATATTACAATTAACCATCTTGTTTTGGAGTTTTTGCAATTTTAAAACAGGACACGTTGTACTTGGAATACACACCCTGTGGGTTAGTGTGATGATAATTTGTTTTCACTTTCTTCACATATTAGCAAGATTAACAAAAGAAAATGTATTTGTTGAAGTAAATTAAAACATATAATTATATGGAGGCGACACTGTGAATGTTATTGCAACACGTTAACTTAATTAACATCTACTTAGAAGTGCATATTCAATAGCAACCTTTGTGCAGTGTAATATATATGTAAACGTTAAGAAACTCGATGGTTATTTAGGCCAATTTGGTCAGAATTATTATTCTGTTCGTTTCCATGACTGGGGTTATATTGAGACCCTTTTACTAGATCAACTACTGTTGTCACACCATGGATTGATCGTTATTTCAGATACTCTGATAAGTAGGCCAATTGACATTTCATTAATTATTAACCTTAATCTTCCCAATCCATAAGTCTCTGTCGGCATTTTACATTTTATCTAAAGAAAAAATATATATCTAAAATGTCAAATCTTTCCCTCCATATACTTGCTTTTACAATAAACCTTTTAAGCGTTATACATCACAAAAGGGCAATTCATAAAATGATGGCGTGTATAAAAGATCCGTAACTTTCCATCATACTATATTTTATCGACGACTTTTTCCCGATTTTTGGTACGTATGTGACTTTCCTACTCGCCTACGGGAGATAGTTCTTTATATCTCCTGGTCAATAGTTAAATAATACATTGACATTCAACATTGATGTACGTAGGACTCTTGAATAAAAGGTCACAGTGGACGACAGTGGTGATGAAAGTATTGTCATAACAGGTATTACTGCTTCAAAACAAATTGTCTGCAGGCAAATTTTCTTTTCCTTCTTATTATCCGCTACACCAAACGTCAAATTGCTATTTTCATTCAGTGAAGGTGACTCAAAAATGCTCTTACTGGGCAGAATTAACCCCAGAATATATTTATATCAAAGCCATATGATCATCAGTTGACATTTGATAGGGCATAAGGGTTATTTTAATCTCCAGACAAAATGCATATTGGGTTTCATCCGTTCGATCTTGTCCCTTTCTTTCTTCTTTTCCTCCTCCCATTCCTCTTATTTTCCACTCTCTTTCTTCTTCTTCTTGTTATTATTTTTTCTTCTTTCTTTCTTTTTTTACTTCTTTTTATTTTTCTCTTCTTTGACCCTTCTTCTTCTTGTTTCTTTTTCGTCTCATTCATCCCCATACCAGCCAGTCTTTTAGAGCTGTGTCTAGCCTAAAGACTCTTCACCTACTTAAAATTGGTTTATCAAGTAAGTTTTAAGACATTGTATATGCTCTTTCCAGAATATCGTATCAACTATTTTTTTTCTGAGAGAGGAAGAGCTCATGTTCCGTTTCATACATCAAATATAAATGCTAGAATTATAGGAGAAAATTATTGTCAGCCATTGGTGTTCGCAAGGGCAGAATGACAGAACGATGCTGCCCAAGGCCAAGGGTGAAGGCCATCTTGAGGCAAAGGCCAAAAGCCAAAGTTCGAGGACTTCAGACCTCCTAGGCCACGACCAAGGCGTATGACAAGATGTCAGAGGCCAGGGACAGGGCAAAGTTCAGATAAATATCCCCCAGTCTGCGTTTCTTGACTGGAAAGGACACAGAGGGTAATATGTGAAGAGAGTACGTTATCCTCCAAAGATGTCGTATCAGGCGTTCCGCAAGGAACAGTTCTCGGACCACTGATGTTCCTGACATATATCAACGACATCCCTGACCATTTAAAATGTCAGGCTAGATTGTCGTATACCCCAGTTTCAAAAGAGGAAGACATGTGCAACTTGCAAGATGATCTCTGGTCGCTGGAAAAATGGTAAAGTACATGGAAAATGAGCTTCAATCCTTCAAAGTGCACCCGTTTTGCCAGTATCTAAGAAGAAATCGCCTCCTCTCAGGAATTATACTTTTTGTAAACACGTGTTAGAAAAGATAACGTCCCATCCATATCTGGGGGTTCAGCTGGACAATAAATTATCATGGAGGGAACAAGTGGATAAAACAGCTAACAAAGCCCACAAAACCCTTGGCTTTCTACGAAGGAATTTATGGTTTTGTCCAAGGGATGTCAAAGTAATAGCCTATAAATCATTAGTCAGACCAGTATTAGAGTACGCCACTTGTGCATGGGATCCTTATAAGGTTGATCAAATAAGAACTCTTGCAGGGGGTCAACGCAAGGCAGCCCGTTTTTAATGTGGCGATTGTAGCCGTGAAAGTGGAGTCAGTGGAATCTTAAAAGATCCCCAAGTCGATACACTGGAAAGTAGAAGGGAAAAGAGCAGACTGGCAATGATGTACAAAAATCCAGAATAATAATGTTGATATAAACAAATAGGAATACATTAACCTGATTTCGACGAGGGAGACGAGGTAGAATAGTGGTACTCGCATAGAAGTATTATTTGCCCGGACATAAACTTACAAAAATTCATTCTTTCCAAGAACAATCAGAGCTTGGAATGACTTAAGTCCTCATACATGTATAAAAACAAAACATCAGTAGAAAGTTTTAGAGCAACACTCTAACCCACACGTGAGCAGCATGCTAGCGCTTTGCAGTCTATGCCCTGCCGGTGCAAACTTCAGAAGGTTCAGAAGGCCTATTGGCAGAGGCGTCGATTATGGGGGGCAGGGGGGGCGATCGCCCCACCAATGAAAATATTGGGGGGGCAAACATATCATTTTGCCCCCCCAATAATTCCGCATGTGCTAAAAATAAAATAAGATTGGAATGTTACACAGAAATCAGCAAGCGAGATTGAGATACACAACTCGTTCTTCGTCTAAAATCGTGCTCAAAATGTCCACTTTTCAGATTGGAATATCAAAAAATTTCAGCTCGCGCTTCGCGCTCGCATCATTTTTGTAACAAAAACCCATACTTTCCATGACTAAATAGGGGGATGTGGTCCCGTTTTCAGTTCTAAATCTCAAAAGAACTCCCACTTCGATTTGCAATAATCTTTTGTTGGATATATATCTTGTTCTTTATTAAAAACGTCCATTAAACTCAATTTTTTTTTTCAGATCGAAATATAAAAATTTTCAGCTCGCGCTTCGCGCTCGCATTAATCTGCTGGTGAGATATATACAGTATATATATATATATATATATATATATATATATATATATATATATATATATTGTTACATATAAGAATAATTGTAGAAGAATTTTAAAAGCAATTACATTTATCTATTAGTTATTTCCCTTTAAGGTTAGCCAAGAATTGTAAAGAACATTCAAGAATGTCTTTTTATTATGCAGGCCTTGCCTATTTAAAAGGCCAAGGAGTTGTATTGTTATTTCTGAATAGAGATTAGGAACAATAGGCTTAGCTATGCTATTGACACTCTTGATTTCAATGAGGTCATTCAAGAGTGTTCTGGATTTTGACTGCTCCTGAAAGGAGAAGGTTTTTTTAAAGAAAATGCTAGAACCTTCCTTAATAGTGAGTTCTAGAAGAATAGCTGCAAACTATATAAAGCTGGCGGATTCTTCAAGATTATCATCACATCATATTAGATCACACCATCACATCATATTAGAGCAGGAGATCACATCACATCATATGAGATCACTTCACCAGATCAGATCAGAGCAGTTTATGCATCAATGAACTGTTTGCAGTTATTTTGAGAGAGAAATTATCAGTTCTCATCGAGATCATCAACATCATCAACCTGTTCAATGAACACGCTTCAACCCATGGATTGCTGAAATTGACTGTTAATCATCATCAACATCGTCTTCACGGACATTTCAACTCGTTGCAGTGACTCTTATTATTCATCGGACTTCAACATCAGTTTCATCATCGCCATCATTGTGAATTTTCGCCAGTCAACTGGGATTTTTATCATTTGGATTATTACTTTGGATATAGCATCATCACTTCGGGATTTTACATCGGACACTTCAAGAGATTTATGTAAGATCATTATTTGTTTTATTTATGTATAATTATTTCCTGTAATAAAAAAAAGAGGAAATTAAACACAAAGAAGAAATTAAACACTTGTTATTTGTTGCAGTATCGTAACAATATATATATATATATATATATATGTCTGTGTGTATGTGTGCGTGTGTGTGTGTATATATACACATATATGTACACATATATATAGGCATATGTGTGTGGGTGTGATCGAGCGCCTTTGGAAAATTGATTCATGATTTTGCCCCCCCCCCCCCAATCTGAAAAATGGATCGACGCCCCTGCCTATTGGTAAAGGCTGGGCTCGAAGATCCTGACACTGACGGCCTTTATGTCTACCAACTCCAGAGACTTAAGTACACAATGAATCCAACGGGCTTCACATCTCCGAAGCCAAGGCCAGGGACAAGGACAACGCCACAGAAATGTCCTCTACGCCGTCCTTGGCTATGAGGCACAGCAAAAGCAATTTCCAAATTTAAACAGCCCGTACATACTTGCAACTCGTTTGAATGTTTATTTTTAATTTTTTCAACCAGGTTAATATCTCAAAGTAAAGATAATGCAACGTACTTGATTAATAGCTACTTTTGATGTGTATGTCTGTAATCATACTGGGGGGTTTTCTGGTTTTCTTTTTAACTCAATGGGAGTCTGTCATACCTTATAGTTTTTTAATCAGATGGATTTTAGTTTTTAGTTTTACGATTCAATGGAATATATGGTCAACACCTCCACAGTTAGGCCTACATGTCTATCAAGGAAATTCAATAGATTGGTGAAAGGATTATGTTTCCCAGAAATATTGTACATTGTAATGACGGTAATGTTTAAAATTGAGTACGGTTTTTTTTCTTGCGGATTGATTTCAAACGTAAATTACCTGTTAGAATTCAAACGATGAATAATTTAATCATACGATTTCACGGAGTTGTTGCAAAAATGATTCTAAGGCACTTTGGACAAGGTCACCTTTGGCATATTCAGCATAAATGAACTTTTTCTTGTTTAGGATGTACATAGAGAATAGTTTAGACATTTGAATGATGAGCATAATCATCGTCACTATGTCACATCAGCAGCTTGCCCGGAGACATAGTTGATAAATTATCCAAAAAATGCATCAAAAATAATTGTTTATCTGCTGTATTATGGTGATGCGACTATACAAACAAAACGGAGTCAGGTAACAGATCAGTTAACGTCACGCCCCGATCTCAGTCACACCCAAAACGGACCGAGTATCCCGATAATGACAACAACTCCCAAACGAATACTGCAGATCACCCCCGATAGATATCGGTAGGACGATTTTCGGCTCTCTTTGAATTCTGTGTGACGGTTTCTCAAAAGCATGCCGCATTCCAATGGCAGATGAGAAAGGTGAATGAAAGAACGATGATTTATGACGTAATTCATCATGCTTGCCCGTTGTTGAATGGTTTTATGATGAATGTGACTTTGCCTTGAAAATGGCTGTTGATATTATCAACGATTAAACCAATGTATCCGCCTCGTGCCTACACACATCCTTTATGGATTAGCATTTTTTTTTAGACAACCTTTAGATACAACAATTGACAACTTGACTGGAAACCTTTAGATACAACACAATATGACGAATTGACTGCAACTTTTTACTTCCAACGCAAACTACTGTAAAAAAAATCCAAAAATGTTCTCTACTTTTATATCAATTTGATTAAGGTTTGATAATGACATTCTATATGACTCAACACTTTTTACAAATGAGTTGCTTGATTTTGGGGGGTTATTTCTATTTGAATGTCTCCATTTTTAATACATACAATGCACTTAAATTATAATAATAATGATCATATATAGCATTTATGACGCACCGATTTTTCTAGTTGCCTATCAATGGCGTACTATATATTTCACCGGTTTTAGCTCCCGCTGCTAAGGGTGCTTGGTGCATTCAAGGAATTAATGCTGCCGTGTTCTCATTCACCTCACCTGGGTTGAGTGAAGCACAATGTTGGTGAATTTCTTGCCGAGGGAATACACGCTACGGCTAGGATTCGAACCCACGTCCCTCTGATTGAAAGACGAGAGTCGTAACCACTAGACCACGACGACACTTTACTAATGTACACCTTTTTGGGTAGAAAAATGGGCAGTTTACTAATCGTATTGTAGGCTACATTCAAGTAAATTTGAAAGTTTAAATGAAGCTCATTATGTATCAAAATTTGATTAATACAATAGGCCTATAATTATATTTACGGATGAACAATCAGACCAGTTCGCTTTCCACCCGACTTGCTCCGCGGTCAACGGCGAATTTCATATCAGCAAATTTGGACAATTTTGGGAGAAGTTAAATATTCTTTGTTGGTATAATGCTTAAACACTATTTGTGAGTCCGTTTGGATAACGTTCAAGGTCACATTCCGCCTTTTTGTGATTGAAATAATTTCTGGCAATAAAAATACAGTAGAAACTAAAGGGAAATACGATATTCAGAAGTTAAGCTTCAAGATTCGAATTTTCAAATCAATTTCTTACAAGGCAAATGGACATACGTGATTATGGAAATCAAATAATGAGGTTATACGATTCGGTCTTGAAAATATTAGGCCTAGAAAATTGTCATCTACCTCTTTCGTCCTAAGAGCGTAATAATATACGGATAAACTAAATTTTCACGTTCACGTTAAAACAAAAATAAAAGAATGGAACGACAGACAGATGTCCTTGCTCAGATCTGCTACAATTAAATCATTTTTTATCGATATGTCACTTGATGTAAGTGTCTGTTTTACCTATCGCGATTTTTTTTTAATCATAAGTCTTTCCTACATAGCACTAGACAGGGACATGTATTTTTCGGGTAGTCCCATGCGTTGTCAATTATGTTAGTGGCGCATATTGTTCCACCTATATATGACCATTAACCCCCAAGGAAAATCGATGATACTCTGCACAAACCACTGTCTTCCTTTCATGTATTTTTTAAGGGAATCTGTCATAAATCCTTGAGCATTCTCTGGGCATTATGCCAAATATACCCCCACGGATGCGAGCCTCTTTCTTCTTTGAAAGATATCGAAATCACCATGATCACTGCACGCTTTCTGATATTTCACACTTTCTTCTTGGACCTTTATTATGTCTAATGCATCGTGAAACTAGATCACCCTTACTCGGTGCCAACTCCTACGAAAATGCAGTTGTGGGACCAAGGTGTAGTTCTGCAACTCTATACATGTTTTTGTATAATTCCCATCAAAAATGTCATTGCACTTTTTGTCTCTATATACCTGCTGTAAGCATGTTACACCGTACAATATTGTTTTCTAAAAGTTTATTTCATTCCTAAAACATGAGCAAAGTTTGTCATTTTGTTTCCGGGAAATATGCAATATAACCCGCGTTCTTTTCAACGAACCAATAGCTTTACTTGTGTAATTTACTTATTTGCTGTTATAATGATAATAATAATAATTATTATTATTACTATTATTATTATCATCATCATCATCCTCATTATAATAGTTTTTAAGCTTTGCTCACGATACAAAGAATTATGTGATCTTAATCTGTGTATAATGCGAATGTTTTGTTGTGTATTTTTGTTAACTTTATTATTCATTATTTTGATACGAAATTCAGAAAAATCTGCCATACTTCAAAAGGAAGTAGCGACTTTTTCAGAATTTTATAATAATATTGTGGTTAATTTGAATAATGTTCTATTGATGCCCGCCTGATATAGGTATTTCAATAGTATATAATCACTATAGATGATTGCATGTTTTACTTGGCGCCCCATCCCCGCTCCTCACACCTATACAATTATAATTATAAAAATAAAATCACAAGAATGTAAATATTGAGTAAGGGGGAAATTAACCCAATCAACATGGCAAAAGGATAATCTCCGTAAAATTGCTATGACATTTAAAGGTTATTTACTTCAAAATAAACCATACCGCGAACGGAAGAAAAAAAATCGAGAACTTTCTGCCGAAATGTCGGATAAGATTTGACAAGGTAATTAGATCATAACCCAGACATGCATGTGGTATTCTGCGAGCTTCCCTCAGAAGATAAATACAATATTTATCAACTTGAATTCTATTTCTTCTTTTTAGCTTGTCTGATGACGGGATAGTTACATCAGTCAGTGGTTCATGGGGCAAACTTGGAACCGGAATCTCCCCTCTCATAAAAGATACGATTTTGGTCTTTCAGGGGATTTACACCGAAGACTTATGGCACTATTGTGACAAGTTTGATGAGCAATTTAATAAAAACAGTATTTTTTGCCCTTTTATTCCAAGTCGGATCACTATTTCTCAGCGTCGGTGACTACAGGCTCTGCGGAATCAGGTCTCTGGATTGTCATTTGAAGGTTTGATTCTTTCCTGTCCTTACAGGAATGCTTATCTTGTCATATGAGCGTTTTATTTCGCAACAGCGTTGACGTTGCGATGGTGAAGCATAATAAAACATTTTAATCGTTTTTTGATGATCCTTTCCTTTCTCGCTTCTTCGTTATTTGACATCAATTTGCCGCCGGTACACTTATACATCCCGATGCAGCCCTTGGCAACGGCATGATGTTGCTTTGAAGATCGACTTTGCTAGATGAAAAAAAATCAAGTTAATTTTAATGCCAAAATAGTTGGACACTTTTTTAACGGCTGAGTGGCAAGCCTTTTATTTTTCAGAATGATTTTCAAATTTGTTTACGTATTTTTTCTGTTTGTTTGCGTGAGTGCGTCGATGGTATTATTAAGGCAATTAATTTTGTTTCGACGCTGTAATGCAACCACTTTCTGCATCCTAAGGCGATACAGGAGATACATTATTATAGAAAGAATAAAACACTTGGAACATGTTACCCTTGTGTGAAGTTAAGATTTTAAAAAACAAGATCTATTGAAGTTTCCCAATAATATAATATGATAATATCGGGATAACTAATGCTGCGGAAGACTCTTCCATCCGTTGTGTAATCAGGATATGTGATGCTACATTTTCACAACTTCCACCTTTGCTAATTCTCATGATATCACAAAGTCTTTATCCATTGTATGCCCATTGTCTCTATCCTCCGATGAAAAGAACATACTGATCTATAGATCGACAAACAAGTGAAAATATTATGATATGCAAAAGAAATATGGGTGTTGCCTGTTACATCACGCATTTCTATCGCATTGCCGATTGGGATAATGTCCAGACATTGATCTCAATATTCAAATGCTCTTAACTTGGTTGTTCAACCCAACGGCAAATTGCGAGGAAAAATAAAACAAATATCAAACAAGTCAGAGAAGGAATGATAAAAACTTGTTTCGAAATATAAATAAAAATACCAACCCATAGGACACTTACCTATAATGGTGGCATTAAGAAATTAAGCCGAAGTATACCCCAGTACTGAATTTTCATTTTAAATGACCACAAAAGGGGTAAAGGGGGGGGGGCGGAGGGGAATAATGGTCCCGTAATGGTCTAATAGTACGAATAATAAGCACGACAAGTGAAAAGGCATCATGCCAAAACTACAGTATATTCTTTTTATTCGATTTGATAGAATCCTCAGTCACATTATATTTTGTTGGTTTTTGTTAATATGACTGATAATTTCATCAAATTCGAATAAAATAAATAAACTGTCGTTATGGGATTATGACTTTTCACTTGTCGTGCTTATTATTCGTATATTAGACCAAGAATGAGAAGGAGCCACGGAGATGGTTACGGGGGCATTATTCCCCCCGCCCCCCTTTACCCCTATTTGTGGTCATTTTAAAAGAAATTTCAGAACTTTGGTTTTGAGGTTTGAGGCCGCTACCCTAGTCAAGCACTGCTTATGGAAGCGGTCTCCAGCATTTTTTTTTGTTTACTCAACAACGTACAACATATAACATTGCAAACTAATAGTACCTATATACATTTTTGCCAATGTATTATTATTTGTATTTATTGTTGTATAAGGAAATGTATCAAAACTTTTTTTTATATTGGACATTATTTTTGTTAATAAGAAATGAAATCAAATATCTCAATGCGATCATTATTGGTATATAAATATCTTATAGGTTGTTTGTTACTTCAATTTCGAAAGAAGTTTTGATCATTCCTTCAGTTCGTTCTCCTTTTATATCTCTTTTAGTTGTTAGAAATCTCCTATAATTCATGGTAATTTTTGCTTTATTGGCCAGTAGAGGATAATTTTCTATGCATTGGTATACATCATAGACCGATGAAATGAATTGTTCAATTTCGTTTAGTAATAAAGAAAACAATATCTCCCGTTTTACTCTATAATTCAATAAATATCGAGTAATGCATTTTGACAGGTGAATTTAAAGGCTTTTATTTCGTGATGAAATGAATGTTGTAGGACTACTTCCCCCTTTCTTGTCTAATATCGCAAAGTGGTATGTGCGAAAGGAATTAATACCATTGAATTATTTGCAATGTTATAATTTCACTCATTTACGACCAGATTATATTTAAATGTCACCACGCCACAATCGACCCCACCATTATCATCCTTTAACGCCCGCCAAAGCGCTAATAAATCTCTGTTGATCGAATCAGCTGCCAATGAATATTTATTTAAAATGATCACTGGGGAAGGCATTCGTAACGTGATAGCAGGGGACAGATGTGCAGCGAACGCCCTCCCAAACAAATGGTTATTAATATGCGATTGGTTAGCATTAGATCACCGCCAAGGCGCCTCAATTGTTCACCTCGTGGGTGTTCCTATTCACATCTGAAAGATAATCCGAATTTTACCTAGTCCACCGACCAATATATCGTTGCATGAATCTATGGTTGCATCATGATAGTTCTCGATCAAATGATTAAAGTGATTCTTCATTGCCCTGTCGATGTATTATCCTACCCACTCAAAATTTAAAATTGCTTATTAATTCATTCGTTCTTTAATAGCATCATGGAGTCACATCTCCCCCCCCCCAAAAAAAAAAAATGATAATAATAATAATAATAGTAATAATAATGATAAAAAATAAATTAATTGATTAATAAATAAATAAATAGATGAATAAATAAATAAAATGAAATAAAATAAAATAAACAAAAATAGAAAATGAAGTATCAAATTGTATGTTGTTGGAAAGTTTAAAATTGTTCTTACCATCAAATTGTTCGTAAGAATATTCTTCATGAATGATAGGCCCATGTCCATGATATGTCATTTGCAATTAATTCGAGAAAAATTAAACATTTTGTTAAGTCCTATAATAATAATGTCAGTTCTTCATTAATATGACCACTTCTGCCCCTTTTCCCCGAATCTCAATTTAGCGAACTCGATGGTCTTCAAGGGGGAAAAAATAAGCAAATGGACTTAATCAATTTTGTACATTTTAGTGATATAGGCCTTCCAAAGTAACTCTATGCACAGTAAAAAAACACAATGTTTAAGCGTGTCACTCTAACAACAAGTTGTTGTTTTATTTTGTAAATTCTTACAATATTTAAGCAACTTCTTTAAAAAAAGAATTGAAACAGTAATTGTATCAACTTAAAAAACGGGCGTAGACTTTTAAACAGCGCTTGTATAGTATGATAAAATTAGTGATTATGGCATGGATTTCATTTAAAGTTTGTATTAAACTTCCTTAATTCTTACCGAGAAATGTCGGTAATTTGTCATAGCGCTTGATCCGCATCCACATCCTAGACGGATTTTGTTTAGTCACTACCGTCGGCGGAATCTCATCATTGCCTGGGCCGCTACATCAGGGGGGTTGCCGGCTAGGAATATTACAACCCGCTGCTCGCTGTGATAAAAGAAGACGATTCAGAACAAACAAAACACATTTATCATTTGTGTCTATTGGTTGGAGTGGTGTGTGTTGTTCTCCTACACACCCTCTCATCCACTCATAAACACACACACACACCCACCCTGTCATACATAGGACAATAGACGTTTATAATTGTAATTGATGAAATTTCACAAATTACTGCACGGAAGGACTTTCTCAGTATGTTAGTTTATTCGTGTTTATATTTTTATTTTTAATTTTCGATGTTCAAATCATTCATAGAATAAATGTAAAATAAGTGGAATGCCTCTGGCGGTCTCACCTGCATCACGCGATTCAATACAGCAGGTCATTGACCCTAAATGATCTTTGAACTTGGTCATGTGACATGAAACTAAGGCAAGATGTTTAGTAAGACTTGGTTAACTTTATGGCCAAGTTTCATGAACTAGGTCCATATACTTTCTAAGTTATGCTGTCATTTCAAAAACTTAACCTTCGGTTAAGATTTGGTGTTGACGCCGCCGTCGGAAAAGCGGCGCCTATATTCTCACTCTGCTATGCAGGTGAGACAATAGATGTAGGAAATAAACATAATTATAACTGTACATGGAAATAACAATATAAGAAACAAACATGCAATCCTGTACCAGCATTAATGGCATCCTTAGATCTACGTCTGCATCGTTCTTCTATATGCAAAACATTTTGTCCCGAACTCAGGACGCCCTCCGTTTGCAGTGTGACAGGGCAGTCCTCGGTTGCAATTTTAGGTAATGTATACGCACAAACACAACCACATTTCCACAAGCAATGCAACCGGCATTCTCACTTTCTCTGTCTCTCAAAGACATGCACAAATAACATATATACAGTATGATATCACAATCACACACGCACACACACCATCAAACTATGTATTGAGTTATGAATATTTAAATAAACTTCACTAACCACATTCTCGCATAGTATACATGATACACCCTTTATTTTCCCTCGTTCATATCAAATACATTGTGTGAATTGCTATTTCTGATCTTTCGGTGCTTAAAACTACTAGTAATGCAGTTTAAGAGGCAAACATCCCAATGTCAGCGGAAAATTAGTTTGTAACCCAAATATTCATGGTCTAAAATAGATTTTCAAGAAAATCTACATAGAAAGCGAAAGTCGGATCGATATAGGAGATTTTAAAATGGAAAGGGAGAACTAAAAAAAGGTTCAAAATGAATTAAAAATACATCGATCTCACCAATCCATACAGAGGGAAGGAATTTCAGGGTTTTTAATCAGAAGATAAAATGAAAGTGGGTGATTATTTCTAGAATGTCGTATTGATATATATATATATATATATACATGTATATATATATATATATATATATATATAATAATAATAATAATAATCCGCTTTTATATAGCGCTTAATCCATCGGAACGACGTTTCTAAGCGCTTTACAGATATATTATTACCCCGGTCATCGGATTCAATCAGTCATTCCCGCACACAATGTGTGCACATCCTCCACTCCCTGGGGAGTATTCCAGTCAGTCGCCTGTGAGGCGCACACAATACTGGACAAGCTACAATGACTTTCACATCCTACCGGGTACCCATTTAGCACCTGGGTCGAGAGTGGCAAAGTGTGGATTAACGCCTTGCCAAAGGACGCCAGACCGCGGTGGGATTCGAACACACGACCCTCTGTTTACAAGGCGAGAGTCAGAACCACTACACCACGGCTCCTATATATATATATATATATATATATACATATATATATATAATGTGATATAATTATAAATGAATACACATGTATGGTCTCTTATTGATTGGAAAGAATGAACTTACCTACTGTTGAATTTAGAATAATTTTGAATTATAGTTGTTCATATTTTTTGTGTTCAGATGTTACCAAAACTAATTTTCCCAACTAGGTTGAACGTTTTTCCATGGGCACATTAGGGGGAAAAGAAGAACAGGGGAGCGTTTCATCAAAGGACTTGTCAGACGTTTTATCCGACAAGTCCTGTTTTATCCGACAGTTGCTATAGTAACAGTGCTTCTCAACCAATCAGAATCCAGGAAAGATGTTTTAGATCTGACAACTTGTCGGACGAAAATATTGATGAAACGGCCCCAGGTGCAATAACGAGTAGCGCGATGAGAAGAAAAAAAAAGAATAACAAAAAGAAGTAGAAAGTGAAGGTAATAAGAAGAAGATTTAAAAGAGAAGAAAGAAGGATGAAGATGAATAGATGCATATCAACAATAAAAATCATTAGTATACAGTGCGTATCAAAAAAAGTGTACACTTTGAAAAAGCCCCGGGAATTAAAAAATATACAACATGTGGATATTTTCTTTAAATTGTAATCTTGGGTTTGGGTCTCATCTATCCAATGAAAGTAATACTTTTTACAGAATGTTACACTTGAGTATGTACTGTCCATTTTTATTAAGCTCGCAGAAATTTGTTTGCGCAGAAATACTCGTTTTCACGCTGTGCCAAGGGAAAAGGGAGAAATCAAATTTACCATGCGAAACATTTCTGACACATTTCTTATGCACTTTTAGTCTATTGAAATAAGAGGGATACATTCAAGCATTTTGTAATAATTTTGCCACCAAAATTGAAATTTTAACACATAGTAAGCACAACCTTTACCCTTTTTGTGCCAGCTGGGTCTTAGGACATAACTGAATCTGAACAAAAGTTTACATCAGACATCTCCAGCATTTTTTCACTAAGTTTTTATCTTTTAAAGTGGGTTCACATTTAATTTTTCACTTAATACCTGTTTATCCACACTTTTTGTCCAAACTTGACAATGATTAGAAAAGTGAAAATCAAGCCTAAGCCATTTCATGTAAATCACAGCTCAGTGTAAATCAAATATCGTCACGATGACCTCGGTGTGTAGAGGAGTGGGGTGGGGCGCAATGCACCCTTCGAAGTGTTTTGGGCAAGGAATCAAGACTTTCAACTTAGTTAAAAAAGGTAAAATATATCTTCAAATCAATTATACTAGCTAAATTCCACGTGTTCTTCGT